>NW_016824162.1:245503-266147 GCF_001698545.2 Rhinopithecus bieti
AGGCTACCTGACTTCAAACTATACTACAAGGCTACAGTAACCAAAACAGCATGGTACTGGTACCAAAACAGAGATATAGACCAATGGAACAGAACAGAGTCCTCAGAAATAACAACACACATCTATAACTGTCTGATCTTTGACAAACCTGACAAAAACAAGAAATGGGGAAAGGATTCCCTATTAATAAATGGTGCTGGGAAAACTGGCTAGCCATATGTAGAAAGCTGAAACTGGGTCCCTTCCTTACACTTTATACAAAAATTAATTCAAGATGGATTAAACACTTAAATGTTACACCTAAAACCACAAAAACCCTAGAAGAAAACCTAGGCAATACCAGTCAGGACATAGGCATGGGCAAGGTCATGACTAAAACACCAACAGCAATGGCAACCAAAGCCAAAATAAACAAATGGGATCTATCTAAACTAAAGAGCTTCTGCACAGCAAAAGAAACTACCATCAGAGTGAACAGACAATCTACAAAATGGGAGAAAATTTTTGCAATCTCCCCATCTGACAAAGGGCTAATATCCAGAATCTACGAAGAACTTAAACAAATTTACAAGAAAAAACCCCATCAAAGAGTGGGCAAAGGGTATGAGCAGACACTTCTCAAAAGAAGACATTTATACAGCTAACAGACACATGAAAAAATGCTCATCATCACTGGCCATCAGAGAAATGCAAATCAAAACCACAATGAGATATCATCTCACAGCAGTTAGAATGGTGATCATTAAAAAGTCAGGGAACAACAGATGCTAGAGAGGATGTGGAGAAACAGGAATGCTTTTACACTGTTGGTGGGAGTGTAAACTAGTTCAACCATTGTAGATGACAGTGTGGCAATTCCTCAAGGATCTAGAACTAGAAATACCATTTGACCCAGCCATCCCGTTACTGGGTATATACCCAAAGGATTATAAATCATGCTACTATAAAGACACATGCACATGTATGTTTATTGTGGCACTATTCACAGTAGTAAAAACTTGGAACCAACCCAAATGTCCATCAATGATAGACTGGATTAAGAAAATGTGGCACATATACACCATGGAATACTATGCAGCCATAAAAAGGATGAGTTCATGTCCTTTGTAGGGACATGGTTGAAGCTGGAAACCATCATTCTGAGCAAACTATCACAAGGACAGAAAACCAAACAATGAGAACACTTGGACACAGGGCAGGGAACATCACACATGGGGGCCTGTCGTGGGTTGGGGGGGGCAGGGGGAGGGATAGCATTAGAAGAAATACCTAATGTAAATGACGAGTTAATGGGTGCAACAAACCAACATGGCATATGTATACCTATGTAACAAACCTGCACGTTCTGCACATGTACCCTGGAACTTAAAGTATAATAATAATTTTTAAAAAGATAGAAAGAGGGCAAAGTAAACACATTTTCAAATAAAACCTGAGTTTCTACTAACAGACCCAATTTATTAAAGGAATTTTAAAATATGTAGTTTATTAAAGAAAAGGATATTCTTAAGTGATCTCAATTCTTAGGATGGACTGATATACAAGAGGTAATGGCATGCAAAGAAATGAGAAAGGGAGGGATAGAGCAGGATGATGGACCAGAGGCCTACACCATTCGTTCCTCCACAGTAACACCAAATTTTAACAACTAACTACACATAAAAAGCACTATCACAAGAATGAAAGATCAGGTGAGCAATCTCAATACCTGATTTTAACTTCATATCACAGAAAGGGACATTGAAGAGGGCAGGAAAGACAGCCACCACACACGGATGCTCTCCACCCCTTGTTCCCTCCTGCTGGAAAATCTATGCACTTAGGGAAGGGAGAGCACAATGATTGTGAAGTTTTGCAATGAACTCTCTGCTGCCTTGTCACAGTGGAAAGCAGAACAAGGCTGTACTCAACTGTCATCTGCCCATGGAGGGAGCAGCTGGACCAGCCCTAGCCAGAGAGGAATCATCCATCCCAGTGATCAGAACTTGAGTTCCAGCAAGCCTCACCGCCGTGGGCTGAGTGCTCTGGGACCCTAAGTAAACTTGAGGGGCAGTCTAGGCCACAAGGACTGCAATTTCTAGGCAAGTCCTAGTGCTGAGTGGGGCTCAGGGCCAGCGGACTGGAGGGGCATGTGACCTACTGAGACACCAGCCAGGGTGGCTAAGGGAGTGTTGCACAGTATGGAGAAATCTATGTATTGGGAGAGGGAGAGCACAGTGACTGGAGGACCTTACTTTGAACTCAGTGCTGCCCTGGCACAGCAGAGACCTGGCAGGATTCATCACTTGCTGACTGAAGAGTCCCTCCGCCCTCAGCCCTGAGTAACCAACAGTGATACCAGGTAATACACCACGGGCCTAGGGCTCTGAGATTTGTTGGCTTCAGGAGTGACCCAGCACATTCACAGCTGTGGTGACTATGGTGAAAGACTCTTTCTGTTTGAGAAAAGTAGGGGAGAAAACTAAGGGAACTCAGTCTTGCACCTTAGGTACCAGCTCAGCCACAATGGGGTAGAGCACCAAGCAGGCTCTTGGGGTCCCTGAGTCCAGGCCAAGGCTGTTGATCAACATTTCTGGACCTGCCTTGGGCCAAACAGGAGCCGGTGGCCCTGAAGGGTGAGTCCCAGGTCTGGCAGCATTCACCACAAGCTGACTGAAGAGAACCTGGGCCTTAAGTGAACAATGGTGGCGGCCTGGCAGAATCCCACATGGATCGGTGTTGGTGGTGGCCACAGAAAGAAGCTCTTCTGCCTATGGAAAAGGGAGAGAAGAGTCAGAAAGACTGTCTTGTTGTGTGGGTGCCAGCTTGCCCACAGTAGAATCTAGATAAATTTCTAAGGTTTTTTACTTCAATTCCTGGTTCCCAGACAGCATCTCCAGACCCACCCAGGGCTTGGGGGAACTTGCTGCTCTGAAGGAGACAAAGTCCTGGCTGGCTTTGCTACCTGCTGATCATAGATCCCTAGGGCCTTGACTCAACTTAGGTGGTAGCCTGGTAGTGGTTACAGTGGACCTTCGGTGAGACCCAATGCTGTGCTTGGCTCTTCAGGTAAACACAGTCCTAGTGGTAGTGACCACAGGGGTTCTTGTGTCCCTCCACCCCCAGTTCCAGGAGGCTTAGCAAAGAGAGACTTTGTTTGGGAGAAGGTAAGGGAAAAAAACAAGAGTTTCTGCCTGGTAATCCAGATAATTATTCCAGATCTTGTCCAAGACCACCAAGGTGCTACCTCTCTGAGCCTGCAAGAACCACAACATTACTGGGTTTGGGGCCCATGTCTCTTTGAATACCTGGAAAGCCTTCCCAAGAAGGGTGGGGATAAACAAACAAGCCTAGACAGTGAAGACAGCAATAAAGGTTTAACTCTTAGATGCCCTGGCACCAACTAACATCTATAAGCATCAATACCATGCAGGAAAAAAAAAAAAAAGACCTACGAAATTAACCAAAAAAAGCCCCAAGGATTAATCCTGAATAAAGAGAGATATGTGACCTTTGAGACAGAAAATTCAAAATAGCGGTGCTGATGAAACTCAAAGAAATTCAAAACAACATAGAGGATGAATTCAGAATTCTATCAGACAAACTTAGCAAAGAGATTAAAGTTATTTTTAAAAATTGAGCAGAAATTCTGGAGTTGAAAAATGTAACTGACATACTGAGGAATGCATCAGAGTGCCTTACTACCAGAATTGATGAAGCAGAAGAAAGAATTAATGAGCTTAAAGACAGGCTACTTGAAAATACACAGACAAGACAAAAGAAAAAAGAAAATACACAAAGACAAAAAAACAATGAAGCATGCTTACAAGATCTAGAAAATGGCCTCAGAAGGGCAAATCTAAGAGTTATTCACCTTAAAGAGGAGAGAGAGAGAGAGATAGGGACAGAAAGTTTATTCAAGGGGATAATGATAGAGAACTTCCCAAACCTAGAGAAATATATCAACATTCAAGTATGAGAAGGTTGTAGAACACCAAGCAGATTTAACCCAAAAAAGACTACTTGAAGACATTTAATAAAGTCTTCAAAGATCAAGGATAAAAAATGGATCTTAAAAGTAGCAAGAGAAAAGAAACAAATAATGTACAACTGAGCTTCAACACTTCTGGCAGCAGTCTTTTCAGTCGAAATTTTACAGGCCAGGAGAGAATGGCATGATATATTTAAAGTGCTGAAGGAAAAACACTTTTACCCCAGAATAGTATCTGGCAAAAAAAAAAAAAAAAAAAATCCTTCAAACCTGAAGGAGAAATAAAGATCTTTCCAGACTAAAAAAAAGCTGAGGGATTTTATTAACACTAGATCTGTCCTACAAGAAATGCTAAAGGGATTTCTTCAATCAGAAAATGACCTTAACGAGCAATAAGAAATTATCTGGAGGTACAAAACTCACTGGTAATAGCACACAAAAACACAGACTATAATAATACTCTAACTGTGGTGAGTAAAATACTCTTATCTTAAAGACTAAATGATGAATCTATCAAAAATAGTAATTACAACAACTTTTCAAGATGTAGACAGTACACTAAGACACAAAGAGAAACCATAAAATGTTAAAAGTGGGTGAATGAAGTTGAAGTGTAGAATTTTATTCGTTTTATTTATGCTTGTTTGCTTGTTTATGCAATTAGTGTTGTCATCAGTTTCAAATAATGGGTTATAAGATAGTTTTCAAGCTTCATGGTAGCCTCAAATTGAAAACACAGAATGAGCACACAAAATATAAAAAGCAAAAAATTAAATCATACCACCAACAAAAATCAACTCCACTAAAAGGAAGATGGGGAGGAATAAAAAACAAAACAACCAGAAAACAAATAACAAAATGGCAACAGCAAGTCCTTACATATTAATAATAATATTGAATGTAAAATGACTAAAATTTTCAATCAAAAGACATACAGTGGTTGAATAAACACAATAGCAAGACCCATGACTGTTGCCTATAAGAAACAAACCTCCGGTGGCTTAAGCCTGTAATCCCAGCACTTTGTGAGGCCGAGACGGGCGGATCACGAGGTCAGGAGATCGAGACCACCCTGGCTAACACGGTGAAACCCCGTCTCTACTAAAAATACAAAAAACTAGCCGGGCGAGGTGGCGGCGCCTGTAGTCCCAGCTACTCAGGAGGCTGAGGCAGGAGAATGGCGTGAACCCGGGAGGCGGAGCTTGCAGTGAGCTGAGATCTGGCCACTGCACTCCAGCCTGGGTGACAGAGCGAGACTCCGTCTAAAAAAAAAAAAAAAAAAAAAAAAAAACACCCCATTTAAAAAAAAAAAAAAAGAAACACACCTCATCTATAAAGATACACATAGACTGAAAATAAAAGGATGAAAAAAGATATTATGTGACAATGGAAGCAAAAAAAGGAAAGGAGTAGCTATACTTATGTCAGACAAAATAGATTTCAAGACAAAAACTATAATAAGAGACACAGAAGGTTATTGTATAATAATAAATCAGTCAATTCAGAAACAGAATGTAACAGTTGTAAACATATATGCACCCAACACTGGAGCACCCAGGCATATAAAGCAAATAATATTAGAGCTAAAGAGACAGATAGACTTCAATACAATAAAAGCTGCAGACTTCAACACTGCACTTTCAGCATTGGACAGATAGTCCAGACACAAAATCAACAAAGAAACATCAGACTTAATCTGTACTATAGAACAAATGAACTTAATATATATTTACAGAAGATTTCATCCAATGGCCACAGAATACACATTCTTCTCCTCAACACATGGATCATTCTCAAGAATAGACCATATGTTAGGTTACAAAACAAGTCTTAAAACATTCAAAAAAATTGAAATACTATCATGCATCTTCTCTGACCACAGTTGAATAAAACTAGAAATCAATAACAACAGGAATTCTGGAAACTATATAAACACATGGAAATTAAACAGTATGGCCCAAAATGATCAGTGAGTCAATGAAGAAATCAGAAGGAAATTGAAAATTTTATTGAAACAAATGATAAGGAAACACAGCATGCCAAAACCTATGGAATGCAGCAAAAACAGGGAAATTTATAGCTGTAAAAGCCTACATCAAGAAAGAAAGAAAACTTCAAATGAATAGCCTAAGAATGCATCTTAAACAATTAGAAAGATAAGAGCAAACCAAACCCAAAATTAGTAGTAGAAAAAAATAATAAAGATCAGCACAGAAATAAATAAATTTGAAATTAAGAAAACAATACAAGAGATCAATGAAATGAAAATTTAGTTTTTTGAAACAATAAATAAAATTGACAAATCTTTAGCCAGACTAAGAAAAAAAGAGACCAGAGCCAAATACATAAAATAAGAGTTGAAAAAAATAGAGACATTAGAACTGATACCACAGAAATTCAAAGGATCATTAGTAGCTATTACGAGCAACTGTATGCCAACAAATTGGAAAATCTAGAGGAAATGGGTATATTCCTAGACATATACAGTCTACCAAGGTTAAACCATAAAGAAATCCAAAACCCAAACAGACCATTAACAAGCAATGAGATCAAAGCTGTAATAAAAAGTCTCTCAGTAAAGAAAAGTCTGGGAACCTGATGGCTTCACAGCAGAATTCTACCAAACATTTAAAGAACCAATACCATTCCTACTCAAACTATTCTAAAAAGTAGAGGAGGAGGAAATATTTCCAAACTCCTTGTATGAGGCCAAAACCAGACAAAGACACATCAAAAAAAGAAAACTACAGGACATTATCTCTGTTGAATATTGATGCAAAAAGTCTTAGCAAAATACTAGCTAACTGAATTAAACAATACATTAGAAAGAATATTCATTATGACTACCTGGGATTTATCCCACGGATATCAGAGCACTTTAACATATGCAAATAAATCAATGTCGTACATCATATCAATAGAATGAAGGACAAAACCATGTGATCATTTTAATTGGTGCTGCAGTTGACAAAATTCAACACCCCTTCATGATAAAAATCCTCAAAAAACAGGCATAGAAAGAACATACCTTAACATAATAAAAGACTTATATGACAGACCCACAGCTAGTATCACACTGAATGAGGAAAAACTGAAAGCCTTTCCTCTAAGATCTGGAACACAACAGTGATGCCCACTTTCACCACTGTTATCCAACATAGTACTGGAAGTCCTAGCTAGAGCAATCAGACAAGAGAAGGACATAAAGGGCATCTAAATTGGAAAGGAAGAAGTCAAATTATCCTAGTTTGCAGATGATATGACCTGAAATTTGGAAAAACCTATAGACTCCAAAAAAAGTATATAACTGATAAACAAATTCAGAAAAGTTGCAGAGTTGGAAAAATAAAAGACATTAGAACTGATACCACAGAAACCAACATGCAAAAATCAGTAGCATTTCTATATTCCAACAGTGAACAGTCTAGAAAAGAAATCAAAAAAGTAATTCCATTTACAAATAACAGCAAATAAAATTAAATACCTAGGAATCAAAAAGAAGTGAAAGATCTCTGCAACGAAACTACAAAGCACTGATGAAAGAAATTGAAGAGGACACAAAAAAATGTAAAGGTATTTCACGTTCATGGATTGGAAGAATCAATAATGTTAAAATGTCTATACTACTCAAAGCAATCTACAAATTCAATGCCATCCCTATAAAAATACCAATGACATTCTTCACAGAAATAGAGCAATCTTAAAATTTATGTAGAACCACAAAACATCCAGAATAGCCAAAGCAAAAAGAACAAAACAGGAAAGAATCACATCACCTGACTTCAAGTTATGCTACAGAGCTACAGTAACCAAAACAGCATGGTACTGGAATAAAAACAGAAGCATAAATCACTGGAACAGAACAGATAACCCAGAAACAAATCCACACATCTCAAGTGAACTGTTTTTGACAAAAGTGCCAAGAACATACATTGGGGAAAGGACAGTCTCTTCAATACATGGTGCTGGGAAAACTGGATATCCAAATGCAGAAGAATGAAACTTGACTCATATATCTAACCATATTCAAAAAAATCAAATCAAAATGGATGAAAGTTAAATCTAAGACCTCAAACTATGAAATTACTTCAAGAAAACACTGAAGAAATTCTCCAGGATATTGGCCTTAGCAAAAATTTCTTGAGTAATATCCTACAAGCACAGACAACTGAAGCAAAAATGAATAGATGGGATCACATCAAGTTTAAAAGCTTCTGCACAGCAAAGGAAATGTCAACAAAGTGAAGAGTCAACCCACAGAAGGGGAGGAAATACTTGCAAACTACCCATCTGACAAAAAATTTATAACCAGAATATATAAGGAGCTCAAACAACCCTATAGGGAAAAATAATAATAATCTGATTTAAAAATAGGCAAAAGATCTGAACAGACATTCCTTAAAAGAAGACATATAAATGGAAGCAGGCATATGAAAAGGAGATGAACATCAGTGATCATCAGAAAAATGCAAATCAAAACTACAATGAGATATCATCTCACCCCAGTTAAAATGGCTTTTATCCAAAAGATGTTCAATAACGAATGCTGATGAGGGTGTGGAAAAAAGGGAAACCTCAGACACTGTTGATGAGAATGTAAATTATTACAGTCACTACGGAGAACAGTTTGGAGGTTCCTCAAAATACTCAAAATAGAGCTGCCATATGACCCAGCAATCTCACTGCTTGGTGTACACTCAAAAGGAAGGAAAACAGTGTATGGAAGAGATTATCTGTACTTCCGTTATTGTTCATTGCAGCACTGCTCACAGTGGTTGAGATTTGAAAGCAATCTAAGTGTCCATCAACAGACAAATGGATAAAGAAAATGTGGTACATGTACACAACAGGGTACTGTGCAGACATAAAAAGAATGAGATTTTGTCATTTACAACAGCATAGGTGGAACTGGAGGTCATTATGTTAAGTGAAATAAGGCAGACTTGGAAAGACAGATTTCGCATGTTCTCACTGATTTGTGGGTGCTAAATATCAAAGCAATTGAACTCATGCAGATAGAGAGTAGAAGGATGATTACCAGAGGCTGGGAAGAGTAGTGGGGGGGTGAAGGAGGGACGTAAGGATGGTTAATGGATACAAAACATATACGTATAATTAGAATGAATAAGACAATATTTGATAGCTCAACAGAGTGACAATAGTCAGCAATACTTTAATTGTACATTAAAAAATAACTTAGGTCGGCGCGAGGGAGCCCGAGTGGCCTGCATTACTGAGCCCGGCGTGGCGGCAGGAGCTGGGAGAGGGGGGAGGCACTGGGCCGCAGCTGGTGGCCGGGAGGTAGGAAGGGAGGGTGGGTGAGCAGGCCGCGGGAATCGTGGGGCTCACGGTTTCGGGGCGTGTGTGTCGGGGAGGGCGGGGGGAGGTGGCTGAAGGGACGCGCCGCTCGGTGAGCGCGCCGGGGAAGAGAAGCTAGCAGAGAGTGGAGGAGGAGCAGGCGGCGGCGGCGGCGGCGGCGGGAGCGCTCCCCGGGAATGTGGCTCCTGCAGCCACCGCCAGGGCCGCTGCGATTGAGGTTGAGGAGGAGACTGAGGAGACCAACCTTGTTAGGAAGATGATCCCTATGATCTTGAAGATGTTTCTGCACAGAAATGAGGGAAACAGAAAGAACCAAATACAGTTCTGAAACTTGGGATCTGTATTTTGAGATGATTTTATTTTCAGAATGAGGAGCATATCTGGTTACCTTTATGAATGTAGAGACATGAGAGGAGAGTTATGATGGCAAAAAAACAAAGAACCTCGTCCCCCATCCTATACTATCAGTGTAGTTGGACTCTCTGGGACTGAAAAAGACAAAGGTAACTGTGGAGTTGGAAAGTCTTGTTTGTGCAATAGATTTGTACGCTCAAAAGCAGATGAATATTATCCAGAGCATACTTCTGTGCTTAGCCCCGTTGACTTTGGAGGACGAGTAGTAAACAGTGATCACTTTTCGTACTACTGGGGTGACATAACATAAAATGGTGAAGACGGAGTAGAATGCAAAATTCATGTCATTTAACAGAGTTCATTGATGACCAGGCTTTCTTGTCTCATCCGAGTGCGAATTTGCAAACATATATAAAACGTGCAGCTGCATCGAAATTGCAGTCAGCAGGAAAACTAATGTACATTTGCACTGATCAACTAGGCTTAGAACAAGACTTTGAACAGAAGCAAATGCCTGAAGGGAAGCTCAATGTAGCTGGATTTTTATTACGCATTGATGTAAGTCAGGGATGCAATAGGAAGTTTGATGATCAACTTAAATTTGCGAATAACCTTTTGTCCAGTTATCAAAATCAAAATACCTGTAATAACAGCAGCAACTAAGTGTGATGAATGCGTGGATCATTATCTTAGAGAAGTTCAGGCATTTGCTTCAAACAAAAAGAAACTTCTTTCAGTGGAAATATCAGCAGGATTTAATGTCAACGCTGAAACACGTTTCACTGCACTGGTGCAAATGTTGGATAAAACTCGTAGCAAGCCTAAAATTATTCCCTGTTTGGATGCTTATAAAACACAGAGACAGCTTGCTGTCAGAGCAACAGATAAGTTTGAAAAACTTGTGCAGACTGTGAGAGATTATCATGCAACTTGGAAAACTGTTAGTAATAAATTAAAAAATCATCCTGATTATGAAGAATACATCAACTTAGAGGGAACAAGAAAGGCCAGAAATGCATTCTCAAAACATATAAAACAACTTAATCAGGAACATATAAGAAAAAGGAGAGAAGAGTATGTAAATACTTTACCAAGAGCTTTTAACACTCTTTTGCCAAATCTAGAAGAGATTGTACATTTGAATTGGTCAGAAGCTTTGAAATTAATGGAAAAGAGAGCAGATTTCCAGTTATGTTTTGTGGTGCTAGAATAAACACCTTTGGATGAAACTGACCATATAGACAAAATTAACGATAGGCAGATTCCATTTGTCCTCCTGAGCACTTTAGAAGCTGAAAAAGTCTATCAGAACCATGTACAACATCTAATATCCGAGAAGAAGAAGGTAGAAATGAAGGAAAAATTCAAAAAGACTTTGGAAAAAATTCAATTCATTTCACCTGGACAGCCACAGGAGGAAGTTATGTGCTTTGTTGTGGAGGATGAAGCCTTCAAATATATCACTGAGGCTGATAGCAATAAAGTAGGCATCAGTGAGAAATGGTTGAAAAAGCCAAAGAAGAATTTCAATCATTGCTTTTTGAGCGTTCCGAACTTTTTTATGATTTAGATCTTAATGCAACACCTAGTTCAGATAAAAAGAGTGAAATTCATACGGTTCTGAGTGAAGAACCTGGATATAAAGCTTTACAGAAACTTGCACCTGATAGGGACTCTCTTCTACTTAAGCATATAGGATTTGTTTATCATTCCACTAAAGAAACATGTCTTAGTGATCAAAATTGTACAGACATTAAAGTGGAGCAGTTACTTGCTAGTAGTCTTTTACAGTTGGGTCATGGCCGCTTAAGATTATATCATGATAGTACCAATATAGATAAAGTTAACCTTTTTTATTTTAGGGAAGGTCGACCTTGCCCAAGAACTAGCAAATGAGATAAAGCACAGTCTACTGATGATGAGTATGCCTTAGATGGAAAATTTATGAACTTGATCTTTGGCCAGTTCACCTTACTTTTTGAGTCAGTTATGGACTGCCACCTTTAAACCACATGGGTGCTTCTGTGTATTTAATTCCATTGAGTCATTGAGTTTTATTGGGTAATTTATTGGGAAAATAAGAACTGAAGCTTATCAGATCAGAAAAGATAAATAAATGGCTAATCTTCCATTTACATTAATTCTGGCTAATCAAGAGACATTCCATTAGTAAGAATCTACCAATTCTCAGGCACCAACGGCAGCAGTTGGCAAACAAGTTACAATATCCTTTTGTAGATGTACCTGCTGGTACATATGCTTGTAAATTTAATGAAACCCAAATAAAGCAAGCTCTAAGAGGAGTACTGGAGTCAGTTAAACACAATTTGGATGTGGTGAGCTCAGTTCCTGCCAATAAGGACATATCAGAAGCTGACTTGAGAATTGTCATGTGTGCCATGTGTGGAGATCCATTTAGTGTGGATCTTATTCTTTCACCCTTCCTTGATTCTCATTCTTGCAGTGCTGCTCAAACTGGACAGAATAATTCCCTAATGCTTGATAAAATCATTGATTAAAAAAGGAGGTGAATACAGATCACAATATTATCATACCACTCTTCAATTGGAGTAAGAAAAGATGAACTAGTTCAAGCATATATATTAGTTTACTATGCAAAACGGAAAACAGCAATGGGAATGTTTTGAGCATTTCTATCAGAAGTTCAAGACACCATTCCTATACAGCTGGTGGCAGTTACTGACAGCCAAGCAGATTTTTTTTTTGAAAATGAGGCTATCAAAGAGTTAACGACTGAAGGAGAACACATTGCAACTGAGATCACTGCTAAATTTACAGCATTGTATTCTTTATCTCAGTATCATTGGCAAACTAAGATCTTTATTCTGTTTTTTAGTGATGTTCTAGAGAAAAAACATATGATAGAAAATTCTTATTTGTCTGATAATGTAAGGGAATCAACCTACCAAAGTGAAGATGTTTTTCTACCATCTCCCAGAGACTGTTTTCCCTGTAACAACTACCCTGATTCAGATGATAACACAGAAGCACCACCTCCTTATAGTCCAACTGGGGATGACGTACAGTTGCTTCCAACACCTACTGACTCTTCCAGATAAAGATTAGATTTAGAAGGAAATGAATGTCCTATTCATAGTACCCCAAACTGTCATGACCATGAACGCAACCACAAAGTGCCTCCACCTATTAAATCTACTTCAGTTGTACCTAAGACAAATGTGAAAAAAAAAAATGGATCCAAACCTTTTAAAAACAAGCGAAGCTGGTATTGGTAAAAATCCAAGAAAGCAGACTTCCCGGGTGCCTTTGGCACATCCTGAAGATGTGGATCCTTCAGATAACTATGCGGAACCCATTGATAAAATTTTCAAACAGAAGGACTATTCTGATGAGATTTATGTTGTCCCAGATGATAGTCAAAATTGCATTAAAATTCAAAACTCATTTGTAAATAACACCCAAGGACATGAAGAAAATGGATTTTCTGATAGAACCTCAAAAAATCATGGGGAATGGAGGCCTTCAAAATACAAATATAAATCTAAAACTTTGTTTAGTAAAGCCAAGTCATGTTATAGAAGAACACATTCAGATGCAAGTGATGATGAGGTTTTCACCACTTCTAAAACAAAAAGAAAAGGAAGACATTATGGAAGTGAAGAAGATCCACTTCTTTCTCCTGTTGAAAGTTGGAAAGGTGGTATTGATAATCCTGAAATGACTTCTGACCAAGAGTTAGATGATAAGAAGATGAAGAAGAAAACACACAAAGTGAAAGAAGATAAAAAGCAGAAAAAGAAAACTAAGAACTTCAATCCACCAACACGTAGAAATGGGGCAAGTAATTACTTTGGGATGCCCCTCCAGGATCTGGTTACAGCTGAGAAACCCATACCAGTATTTGTTGAGAAATGTGTGGAATTTATTGAAGATACAGAGTTATGTACCAAAGGACTCTACCGTGTTAGCGGGAACAAAACTGACCAAAACAATATTCAAAAGCAGTTTGATCAAGATCATAATATCAATCTAGTGTCAATGAAAATAAAAGTAAATGCTAAAGCTGGAGCCCTTACAGCTTTCTTTGCAGATCTGCCAGATCCTTTAATACCATATTCTCTCCATCCAGAGCTATTGGAAGCAGCAAAAATCCTGGATAAAACAGAACGTCTTCACGCCTTACAGAAATTGTTAAGAAATTTCATCCTGTAAACTATGATGAATTCAGATACATGATAACACATCTAAACAGGGTTAGTCAGCAAAATAAAATCAACCTAATGACAACAGACAACTTATCCATATGTTTTTGGTCAACCTTGATGAGACCTGATGTTGAAAATCGAGAGTTTCTGTCTACTACTAAGATTCATCAACCTGTTGTTGAAACATTCATTCAACAGTGTCAGTTTTTCTTTTACAATGGAGAAATTATAGAAACAACAAACACTGTGGCTCCTCCACCACCTTCAAACCCAGGACAGTTGGTGGAACCAACGGTACCACTTCAGTTGCTGCCACCATTGCAACCTCAGCTGATACAACCATAATTACAAACGGAACCTCTTGGTATTACATGAGTAGGAAGTGATCGTAAACAGGCTGGATTTGGACAAAAAGCAAATCCAGACACGCATGTTTCAGGGTTCAGTAGTATACTTCATGTTTCATATAGATAGATTCACATTCAAAATGACGTTTTCTCTTTGAACTATATGCGTATTCTTATTCACTTACATTACAAATCTTAAGACCATGTGATAAGCCATAACTGGAGATGTTTATTTTGTTTCATAAACAAAAATAGCTATAAAATACAAAGCTCTGCTGCATGGCAACTTACTGCATACCAGTATATATTCCTGTGGCAATTTTTGTCACATTATAATTGTGAATAAAATTTTTCTAGAGAAATTAAATGATTTAAAAACTCAACTATATGAAACCATTTAATGCTTTTCAGTCTGCTTTTTGATGATTTTGTTATTTGATGTGCTAATTTGGACAACTTAATTTACATTCTGGCAGTCAGTGATAGATATACTAAAAGCCTAAGTTAAGTATTTTGTAATTTCGGTATGGGCCTTTTGGGATGTTGTTTGAAAGAAAGAAAAAATACACCTTGGACATATTTCCATGTCTGTACCTTCATTTTTACTACCAAGTAAACCGTGTGGATGATTCGATGAGGGATAAATGAACCTGTTTCTTTTACACACATACCAAGGACATGCTTGTGACTAAAGTGAGTTGATAATATTGTGCAAAAGGATATTGTCACCAACTCATTTCTTTATGGTCCATATATGAAATAAACATTTGTATACTGGTTAATTCTGAAACAGATGCATGTTCAAAAGATCTATGATGTTTGTAATCTTAATATATTTTAGTATTTTATTTTTTTCCCTCTTGGGAATACATTAGACAGTGTAGAAATACTTCATGACATTGCATTAGTGTTATGTAATTTTCATACATAAACATGAAATTTGTTTGCAGGAAAATTCTTTAAACCAAACATTAAATCTAGGACTTCATTAATTTCTTCCTTGTATCTATTTTTATGTGGCCCTTAAAACATATCCAAAAAACCAATAAAAATACTTTGGGTACTGACAAGCTCTTTGGAGTGTTTATATTACAAATTTGTATTCATGTTCTTTTCTGTGATGTGTTGTCCTAAAATCCAAGATGGCTTTTGCACCATTTTTAAGCCGATTTTTTTCCTTTGATGTTGGTACCAGAATTACTATAAATGACTGCTGCTTTTGGGGGTAAACATTTTGTTAGTGAAAATAAAACCAGAACACTAAATTATGGATAAAATTTTCAGAATAGGTGGCACAGACAAATTTCACTAGGTTATATTTTGTGTAGTAAAGAAAAAAATTCTTTGGTCAATGTTATCTTAATTCAGACTACAATTTTAAGATTATCTTATATGTATTACAGTAAATAGATGATTTTCAGAAAAAAAAATTCAAAGTATAATTGGATTGTTTGCAATTCCAAGGATAAATGCTTGAGGAGATGGATACCCCATTTTCCATGATGTAATTACTGCTTACTACATGCCTGTCAAAGTATCTCAAGTACCCCATAAATATATACACCTACTATGTACCTACAAAACAATTTTTTAAATTTTTAAAATCTTAAAAAATAAAGCAGACTGGTAAATCTAAACAAGTATTAGTATTATGAAACCTTAGTAATAATTGTTTTCAAGGAAGGTAGAAGTAGGTATAAAGTAACTTTAGACTGTACGCCAAGTATGTGTGTTATGTTTAAGAGTAGCTTAACATAACATGTAAGAGTAGCTCCTAACAATAGGGGCAGAATATATAAGCTCCCAACTAGTACGATGAAATGAGTTTGAATCCATTAAGTCAAAGTAAGAAACAAGAGAAGAAAGAAGAAGCAGGGCAATTAGAAACTGTAAAATAAAATGGCAGAAGAAATGCAAATATACCATTAGTCACAATATATGTAAATGAGATAAACACATTAAAACAGAGTTTGTAGGATTAGATTTTGATAAAGTCTAACTAAATGATACTTGAAAGAAACACTTGAAATTGCTACACAGAAAGGTTCAAAGTAAAAGAATGGAGAAAAAATAAACTCATTAAATACTAATGAAAAGAAGTCTGGTTCAGAGTTAAGAATGTCAGACAGATTAAATTTTAGGCAAAAGGATTATAAGAATATATCATAAAACATTAAATTAACCAATAACACACAACAGTTTTAACCTTGTATAAAACTAATACATAGTCTCAAAAGAAAAGAAAAAATGTACAGAATCAAAAAGGTAGACTGAGAAATATAACAGCACATGAGAGATTAAACAGAAAACAATTTTGAACAAATAGTTACAGGTTGCTTCTTATGTGCCAGACACTCTTTGAGTTTCAGGGGATGCTACAAAGGGAAAATTAATTCTCATAAAATGCTTGCCCTCATGGAGCTTATACTCTAGTAACATGTATATGGTATTCCACGGGGGTGAGTACTATGGAAAAACAGAAGACAAAGGAGGCACATAGGGAGAGGATTGGCCTTGCTGAAGAGTGTTTAAGAAAAGCCTCTCTGGAAATGGAGTTTTTGAGCAATATTTAAGGGAGTTGAAGAAGCAAGGACAGACATCTGGATTTCTAAGGGAAGAGTATTTCAGCAGAAATAACAACTTCTAAGAGCTTAAAGGGGGCATGTCCAAGAAACAGTAAATGGGCCAGTATTTTTAGAATGTGTTGATTTAGAGGATGACCTAGTGGCAGGAGAGTAAGACCAAAAGGTAAAGACTGGAGAGGGAGAAAGTCACGCAGTGCCTGTAGGCTATTGTGTGAACCTGTGAGGAGGAGAGCCTGTGGAATGGGAAAGGAAGGGAAGAGTCAAATCTCAACAAGCGTCACACTGACGTATTTCATGAAGAGTGGAATTAAGTTAGATATCAGTGAAGAATAAGTTAAAATTTACACAGTTGGACATTTACAAATGCATTTCTCAGCAACTTGTGGATCAAATATTACACATAATAAATATTTTAAGATACCTAGATGTGAACAAAACATAAATACAGCATATCAAAATGCATGGGCTATAGTCAAAGTATTATGAGGGCAATTTATATTTATAAATGCTTATTTATAAAAGCCCAAAAACCGGCTTAACGAGTTAGAAAATGAGGCCAGGTGCGGTGGCTCATGCCTGTAATCCCAGCGCTTTGGGAGGCGGAGGTGGGCGGATCATGAGGTCAGGAGTTTGAGACCAGCCTGACCAACACAGAGAAGCCCCATTTCTATTAAAAATACAGAATTAGCTGGGTGTGGTGGCACATGCCTGTAATCCCAGCTACTTGGGAGGCTGGGGCAGGAGAATTGCTTGAACCCCGGAGGTGGAGGTTGGAGTGAGCTGAGATTGCGCCACTTCACTCTAGCTTGGGCAACAAGAGCAAAACTCCGTCTAGAAAGAAAGAAAGGAAGAAGGAAGGAAGGAAGGAAGGAAGGAAGGAAGAAAGAAAGAAAGAAAGAAAGAAAGAAAGAAAGAAAGAAAAAGAAAGAAAAGAAAATGAGTAGCAGAGTGTTCTTAAAGAAAACTGAGGGAAGACAATATGTGGAATCCGAATCTAAAAAGATCAAATACGTAGAAGCAGACAGCAGAACGGTTGTTATGAGGGGCTGAAGGGTTGGGAGGAATGAGGACAAGAAGGTTAAAGGGTACACACTTGCAGAATAAGATACGAAAACCTAATGTACAGCATGGTAACTACACTTCATAGTAACATATTATGCACTTGAAATTTGCTAAGAGAGTAGATCTTAACTATTCTCGCCACGTAACAATAACATAACAAGTGGCTAGGTGAGGTGATATGCTAATTACCTTAATTGTGGTTACCATTTCACAATATATAGGTCTATCAAAACACCACATTGCATACCTTGAATATATGTAATTTTTATTTGTCAATTAGGCCACAACATAGTTAAAAAAAAAAAAAGAGAGAGAGAGAGCATATGGAAAAGTAGGGAGGGAAATAAATACAGTAGAAAAATTGATTAACCTAAAACTGAGTTCTTGAAAAAGACTAACAAAATTCTTAAACCTATTGCATGATTGACCAAGAACAAAAAGACAAAAAACAAAGAAATATTGATAGCAATAAAATGGGTACATAACTAGGTATCTATACAGAATTACAATGGAAGGAAATACTATAGCCACATTTTACAAAAATGAAAACTTAGGTAAAATTCATTTTTCAGAAAAAATATATTTCACAATATAGACTCAAAAAATCAAATAGATTTCTAGAAATGCAAAGTAAAATGCAAGAAGAAGAAGGAAAGATGGAAGGAAAGAAGAGAGGAAGGAAGGAAGGAGGGAAGGGAGGAAGGAAGAAAGGAAGGAAGGAAGGAAGGAAGGAAGGAGGGAAGGAGGGAAGGAGGGAAGGAAGGAAGGAAGGAAGGAAGGAAGGAAGGAAGGAAGGAAGGAAGGAAGGAAGGAAGGAAGGAAGGAAAGAAGGAGTCAAAAACTGGAAGAGAACAAGGATACTGATTCTTAGTATTACTACTGTGTGTTCAGTGCAGTAAGATGGCAAAAAAACACAAGATACAAATATAGAATAGAAAGATTTGAAGGAAGAAATGGTTTAATTTGTTAATTGTTAGATTAATAATATATAAATACTTAATTACAAAAAATGGTAAGTAAGCAGTGGAGAAGTCAGAAAAAACCTTACACATGTCATTAAAATAAATATCGCTAAGAGGCAAAAGATTATCACATGTATCTTAAAGAAACATACATCACTTACAACATTCTAGGAAAAAAATCTATTTAAATCTAAATGTAAGAAAACATCAGACAAACTCGAATTGAGTTATACTCTGTAAAATACTTGTCCTGTGTTCTTCAAACATGCCAATGGCATGAACAACAAACAATTCCCATAGAATTCCCATAGAATTGTTTGTTGTTCATGATTTTGAACTGGATTCTATACTGGAAAAACCATTGCTGTAAAGGAAAAATTATTGATGTAAGAGACAAAACTAGAATATAGACTATAGTTTAAATAAAAGTGTATTATAAATATTCAGTTTCCTGCATTTTATAACTTAACTGTAAATATTTAAAAGTATATATATCATTTTTCTTAAGAAATACACATTGAGGCGGGGTGTGGTGACTCACGCCTGTAATCCCAGTGCTTTGGGAGGCTGAGACAGAGGGAACGCTTGAGCCCTGGAGTTTGGGATTAGCCTGGCCAACATGGCAAAGCCTTGTCTCTACAAAAAATACAAAAATTAGCTGGGCATGATGGTGCGTGCCTGCAGTCTCAGCTCCCAGCTACTTGGGAGGCTGAGGTGGGAGGATCACTTGAGCCCAGGAGCGGGAGGTTGCAGTGAGCCAAGATTGCACCACTGCACTCCAGCCTGGGCAACAGAGAGAATGAGATTCTGTCTCAAAAAATAAAAAATACATATTGAATTTTTATGGCATGAAGGTACATCATGTATATAATTCACTGTCAAATGGTTTCATGAAATTTTGCCACTGTGTCTATGTATCTAGATATGGATAAAGATGATAAAATAAACATGACCACGTTTAAAATTGTCAGTTCCAGATGGTATGGGAGTTCTTTTTAATATTCTTGCAACTTTTATATAATGTTGAAGTTTTCTATAAGTTTGAATTTTTAAAAAACTAAAAAAGATACAATAACTACACAAGGACCAAGGAATAAGTCTAACGAAGGAGATACACAAACTTTTGGGAGGTAAATTAATAAACTTTTATTAAAGATGTGAAATAGAACTTAGAAAATGGAGGAATACACCTTGTTTGTGGATAAAAAGTTATCCACAAACTTTACAAAAGTTAAATATATATATACACAGTACAAAGAGAGAATCCAAACAAAACATGATAGCTTCATTGAGTTGAAGAAACAGTGATTGGAGTTCAGTGAGTCTAAAGTCACTGGAATTGCAAAAAGTATTGGAAAAGAGTGAGCAAGGCAGAGAAAGAGCACCACAGCGTTCACTGGAGTCTTGGGCTGAATACCAAGCTATGCATGGTTAGAGTATGGATCCATGAGACTAGGCACAAAACTATAGGGGAAAGAGCAGCTACTAGGAAACTAAAACTGAACACTTACTAAAGCTTGCACAGGGCGGAGGAATAACTGGCATCTGACCAGGCAGAGTGTAAGAAAGCTCGTTAAACACAAAAGGCATTCAAAAGAGCGCTCAGAAAGGTCAAGATAGGGCTAAACTATCTAGCATAGGGAACTCTAAACCTGCCTTGACAGAATGCTTTTTTTTTCAAAAGCATTTTAAAATGCTTTTTAAAGATGTTTACAAAAATGCTTTTTTTAAAAAAGCATTTAAAGAATCCAGCTGATCCAAAAGAAACTTAACTGCCTGTTAAAACAAAACTCAGTGCTTTTAAAAGAAAAAAATCCTGACCTCAGTAATGTGATATTCACATTGTACAGTGTAAAAA
>NW_016824162.1:267224-307409 GCF_001698545.2 Rhinopithecus bieti
ATATATATATATATATATATATATATATATATGTGTATGAATATATATGAATGGATGGTAATGCCAAAAAAACTATTTGTATCTAAGAAATAGTAAAAGCTTTCATGTCACATGGCCTTGTTGAGAATGAGAAGTTTCATGGGAAAATCAGAAAAAGTACGAATTAAGAGAAATAAAATGATGCAAGAACATGGAAGCAAATTATAGGACAAAACTAAAATATATATGTATATATATATAAGATAGTTTTGAAGATCAAAGCTATGTTAAATATATTAATTACTAGTGGAAAAAAGCTAACATATTACATGATTTTTGCCATCATAGTTTTAAGATTAGGAGGCCAATATGATACAAGGTTAGTCAATAACCAAAAAAAAAGTAGAGTGTTAGTTAAACCAAGCTACACAGAAAGATCTCAAGATAGAAACAGCATAATTGAATAATAGAAAGCTATCAACTTTCTAGAGATCACAAAAATGACAGAGTTGATTCAAGAGAATTTGGGGAACGGCGACAGGAGAGATGACTGTGTCAGAGAGAGCACAACACTTCAGAAGAAGGTCTGAATCAAGGCCTGGTCCTGCATGCAGGTGATTGAATTAGAAATGAAACAAGACTGAATTAAAGTAAGGATATAATGGAGTTGATAAGAGAAAGGTGTGGGTGTGTGTGTGTGTATGTGTGTGCATGTACCCCGTGATGGGGTAGATACAAGTACAGAAACATTCAAGGAATTTTGAGGATCTTTCTGTTGATTGGTTGACAGGGAATGTCATACGTTCCGTCACATGTTACTCTTTTGGGAGGATGACATGTTAGGAGGCCCTTACTGAGGCATGAGATATATAAGTTCTCATATTTGCTTTAAAAAAGTATCTGGGTGTTATGGTAACAAGAAAAACACACTAGCCCAGACCACATTCCTCTAGCCTGCCGTGCTTGTACACCAACTCTATTAACAGACCTTTAGCTTAAGGTTTTGTTTTCTGTTAAAATTTAAAATGTTCTTGAAAGGAGTATTCATCTAAACTGATCCTTCATTTCTTTTGTGGAGCTGATGAATTTATCGAATCTTTTTTTCTGACAATAATTTGAATAAAAAGAAAGGAGGAAAATACTAGGCCATAGAGAAGTTCCAGTAAGAAGAAAATACTGCAGCAAAGAAGCAGCTAGGAATACAGAATACATTATTTAACTGAGCTCACTTCTGCGTGCTATGTGTACATACCGGGCCGTACAACTCTGAAATGAGGTGTGGCCCAGTGTTCCAGGATGAGGCCAGGCAGAGAATTTCCTGAACTCCTGTCAAATTTGCTGCTCAAAAAGCTTGAGTTTAAGCCAAATCCAATAAAAGGAAAGATTTCACTCACTATGTGGTAAGCTTGGTTTCCCTGATTTCTCAGCGAGATTGTCTACAGAAGATCTAATGGAAAAAACATTGTTATATATAATCTCTGGGTGTGCCTGAGATTGGGGGCAGGGTGGGAAAGTGAAGAAAAAGGGTGCATGCTATTTGATTGTCTGTATCCAGGTAGTTAATCCCTTTCTTTGAACAAGTCGAAATGATTTGACAGCCATTATTTAAAATAGGTTCTGTCTTAGAACTTAAAACAGATGAAAGTACATTTCCTATTTTCCTACTTGAATATATAGGTATCTAGTGTTTATTCTTTATTTTTTTCATCTGTATGTGTGCTTTTTGAAATGTATAACTAAAGCAACAAGATTTTAAGAATCTCTGGTTTGTCCTTGTTCACTTAAGAGTGAGGGACAGAGACCAAGTCTCAGGAGAATCTTGTCCTTCAGTGGTTACTCAGGATTCTGACGCTCACTCTATGCTTATAGGGGCAGGTTAATAGCCTTTTCACTGCAGTCTAGCCCTGGGCCTTTGAAATGCTACCATCCCAGTGAGATTAAAGGACTGCTTAAACATAGTTAGATGTTGGGAGTATGTGGTTTGCAATTCTATAGTTCATTGATTTTGACAAAACATTTTAACTATCTACATAAACTGTGTCCAAAATAACCAATTATTGTGTTATTGCAATGTTTCCATTGCCAAACTTCATGAACAGAGTTTCTAAAACTATGTGGCTTTATATAGATAATAGTCTAATGATGCAGTAATCTATGATATTCAAGATTTGTTATTAAATATATATACTTTATAATAAAAACTGAGTTTAGTAAGAGATATCAGTGAAAATGCTAGAGGCCGGGCGCGGTGGCTCAAGCCTGTAATCCCAGCACTTTGGGAGGCCGAGAAGGGTGGATCACGAGGTCAGGAGATCGAGACCATCCTGTCTAACACGGTGAAACCCCGTCTCTACTAAAAATACAAAAAACTAGCCGGGCGAGGTGGCGGGCGCCTGTAGTCCCAGCTACTCGGGAGGCTGAGGCAGGAAAATGGCGGGAACCTGCAAGGCGGAGCTTGCAGTGAGCTGAGATCGCGATACAGCACTCCAGCCCGGGCGACAGAGCGAGACTCCGTCTCAAAAAAAAGAAAAGAAAAGAAAAGAAAATGCTAGAAAAAGGAAATCCAAAAATTCTGTTCTTCAAAAGAGCAACATTCTCATCACTATCAAAAATTGCCAGAATGAACATTTCCCGAGCTATGGAAATTGACCAAAGGTTCTCAGCAATTTAGGGAGCAGTTACTAAAGACAAATTCTGACTCTTAATAAGAACAGCAGGCTGTGGGGCACTTTAACATGCCCTCTTCCCATCCCTCTTCCCCAAAACTACAGCCGACTTGACAACGCATAGCCTGTGATCATGATGCACTCCAGCAATTTGGCTGCCACCACAGTAAGAACAAGCTTGGACCTCCTTCAAAGTCCATTTTCAATATTACCGTCATTATTTGACCTGCCTAGTAGTTCCCTACTCACAAGGCGATCTTCATTTTACCTGACTCAGAGTATGCCTGGTGCCAAGAATCTTTTCTCCAGGGATGTTTGGTCAAAAACGAACAGCAATATTTTAACATTGTGGATAGATATTGGGGTAAACAACAGGATAAGCAAAGAACTTAAAAGAAAATTCTGGGAAATGAGCTGTCCATAGGGGCTTCAAAAAGCTCCAATAAATTTCAGGGAAAATGGAAGTTCATGCCCATCCCCAGGGTTGTGTACATACTCAAGAAAGATCAGAGAAGACCTTAAACTCTCACCACAGGCAAATTTTGAGGCTCTGAACAAGCAGAAAGTAAAGGCTAAGGTAGAGTTGTTAAGTACCTGGCTGCATGTTAAAAGTGTGCTCCAACACACACACACACACACACACACACACACAGCCCATTGGAAAAGGCTGAAAGATTTCTATGTCTCAGGAATTTAAGCTAACCAAGCAGAAACTTTAGTGGCTCCAAACGACAAAGAATACAGATTTTATAGAACTAGTTCATAAATGTAACTAAACAAACAAGAGGAAAAAATATTAGTAAAAACAAGCCCTGGGAAGCAAAGAAAATCTGATTTCTAAAATTCACACATTATCTTATTTTAAATGCTCAGTTATCAACAAAAGATTATGAGAAATGCAAGGAAACAAGAAACGACGGTCCATACACAAAGGCAAAAACAAGTCAATAGAAACTACGCTGAAGTAGCCCAGACATTATATTTACTGAAAAGACAGCAGATCAGTTATTTTAAATATATTCAAATAACTAAAGGAAACCATGTTTAAATAACTAAAGGAAAACATGAAAACGATATCTCCCTAAGTAGAGGCTATCATTAGAGATTATAAATTATTTTCAAATACCAACCAAATAGAAACTCTAGAGTTGAAAACTGTAATAACTGGAAAAAATTAACTGAAGGTGGCCAGGTACCATGGCTCATGCCTGTAATCCCAGCACTTTGAGAGGCCAAGGTGGGTGGATCACCTGAGGTCAGGAGTTCGAGACCAACCTGGACAATATAGTGAAACCCTTTCTTTACTAAAAATACAAAAATTAGCCAGGCGTAGTGGCACACACCTACAATCCCAGCTACTCAGGAGGCTGAGGAGCAGAATCACTTGAACTCAGGAGGCAGAGGTTGCAGTGAGTGGAGATCACACCACTGCACTCTAGCCTGGGCAACAGAGTGAGACTCCGTCTCAAAAATAATAACAATAGAAAAAAACTAACCAAAGAGCTCAGCAGCAGATTTGGGAAGGCAGAGTTTATAACTGTACAGCCTACACAACCTGTTTTTTATATATTAATAAAAAATTGATATACATATATAACTATGTATATGTATATACTTGTATGTGCACACACGTGCACACACACACACACATATCACATGAAATTGCCCAGTCTGAGAACAAAAAGAAAAAAGAATGAAGAAAAATTAACAGAGCCTCAAAGAACTGAAAGACATCATTCAGCACACCAACATACACATAAAGTGAATTCTAGCAAATGAGAGGAGAAAGGGGCAAATAGAATATTTGAAAACATAATAGCTAAAAAATTCTCAAATTTGATTTTTAAAAAACATTAATATACACATCCAAGAAGCTCAACAAGCCTTAACTAGAATAGATTCAAACAGATCCACACTTACATACATCATAATCAAACTTTCAAAAACCAAAGACAGAAATCAAAAAGTGAATTAAAATACTTTGAGATGAACACATCTCAAATAAAGACACAGCATTCAAAAACTTATGGACTGCAGCTAATACAGTGGTCAGAGGAAAATTTATAGCTTTATATGTCTATATTAAAAAGAAAGAAGGATCTCAATAACCAAATCTTTCACCTTAAGATACTGATAAAAGAGAAGCAAAATAAGCCTAAAGCAAGCAGAAGGAAGAAAACAAAAATATTAGAGTGGAAATTAATGAAATTGACACTAGAAATGCATTGGAGAAAATCAAGGCAAAGGTCAGCTCTAGGCAAACGTAGGAACTGATCCTTCAAGACAGAGAAACCCACCAGAGCAAAGTCCCTGAAGCAAAAATGTTTCTGCTGTGCTTAAGAATCAAAAAATAAAATAAAATAAGAGGCCATGGTTGATGGAAGGGAATGAGAAAGGAAGGAGATACTATAAAGGAGGATCAGAGAGGCAAGTGGGGCACAGATGATAGGGCCCTGAAGGGCACTTGAGGACTTTGGCTTTTACTCTGAGCAAATGGGATTTGCTCTAAGCAGATCAGAAAAGATCCCACCGGCCACTGTATTGCAAATAGACCTTGAGGAGGAAAAGAGTGGAGTGAAAGGGAAAGCCCAGATAGGAGGCCAGCAGAGAGTTCCAGGTGAGAGAAGATGGTGGCTCAGAATAGGAACATCAGTGCAGGAAGATGGTGAAGAGCAGGCAAACCCAAAGAGAGACCCAGGGAGATTCCCAAAGAGATTAGATGGGGGTAGTTTAAGGGGAAAAGATGAGTAAATGATGATCCAAGCGTCTTGGCCTGAACAACTGGAAAGATTGAACGCTCATCAGCTGAGATGAGTAGCAGCATCTCAGGTGGAGCCAGCTTAGAGGGAGCATGGGAAGTGCAATTTGTGCAGGCTACATATGAAATGACTATTTTGACATCCAATAGGGGATGTGAAGTAAGCAGTTGCTTACACAGTCTAGAGTGTGGGAATAAGTCCCAACTAGCATCATAAATTGGGGAGATCTATGGCCTTACAGAGGTTATACAAAATCAGAACCTGAATGAATGAATGAATGAATGAGCTAACCCTGGGAGCAAATGTCAACAGAGGAATGTAGACAAAGGATGACATAAAACCGAAAAGCTCAGAGGAAACATTAAGAGTTTTGCTATTGAATAATTTGAAACTTCTTTGCATTAGAAAAGGAAAAATATAAAACAAAAATAAATTCCAGATATAGAATTACTAACCTTAATGTACGAGGATGTCTTAAAAATCAGTAAAATAAAGACAACTACACCAATAGAAAACTGGGCAAAAGACACCCGTATCAGTCGGAGTTCTCTTAGGGGGACAGAATTAATAGGATACACACACACACACACACACACATAAAGAGGAGTTTATTCGGTATTAACTTACATGATCACAAAGTTCCACAATAGGTTGTCTGCAAGCTGAGGAGCAAGGAGAGCCAGTCTGAGTCCCACAATGGAAGAACTTGGAGTTCAATGTTCAAGGGCAGGAAGCATCCAGCACAGAGAAAGATGTAGGCTGGGAGGATAGGTCTGACTCTCTTTTCATGTTTTCTGCCTGCTTTATATTGGCTGGCAACCAATTAGATTGTGCCCACCAGATTAAGGCTGGATCTGCCTTCTCCAGACCACTGACTCAAATGTTAATTTCTTTTGGCAACACCCTCCCAGACACAGCCAGGATCAATACTTTCTATCCTTCAGTCCAATCAAGTTGACACTCAGTGTTAACCATAACACCACAAGAGACAGACAATTAATAAAAGGAAGAAAAAAATGATCAATAAGATTTGAAATGTCACCCTAAATAATAAACAAATAAATACTAATAAAAACAAGAATAAATACCATGATTTTATTATTAAATTAGGAAACAATTCTTTTTTCAGAGATGTAAGTAAATCTTTATTGTGTTGTGGATATTCAGTGCAGTGTAAAACAGACAAAATTGCAAACTCCCCAAAAAGATGAGCAAAATCCAAGATGCACAAATCCAAGATGAAATAATAAGCAGCTGATAAAAATCAGGGTTTTTTTTTTTTTGCATTTTTATTTTTTGTAATTTTTGTGTATATGTTTATGGGGTACACAAGATATTTTGATACAGGCATGCAAATGTGTAACAATCACATCATGGAAAATGGGGTATCCGTCTCAGGAAATAATTTTAATAATAAGACACTTGGGGAGATAAGATGATCTTTGTACTTTGCAAAGTAAAAGAGCATGTTGCAATGCAATATGTGCAGAATATTTCATTTTCATACAAAATAAACATATGTGTATATAATATTAACTAATCATAGAGTATAACTTTTTATATATAACATGACATACACTATAAAGGGGATGGTATGTGCACACATACAGAAAAATATTTACATGCAGAAGGAAATACATCAACTATGGACAATAACTGGTCCTAGGCCATGAATTATGGATTCCTTTTCTTGTGTGTTTATACTGTCTCTGTTTCTCAAAATGTCAACTGTCAACATGCACATTTTTGGTGAGCAGGAAAACTGTTGTTGGATAAAAATAATTGAGAATAAAAATTCCAGAGGAAAACACAGCTTACCTAAGTACTGATAAAATGTTAGCTGAACATAAAATCAAGCAGCTATAAATGAGGCAACCAAAATTTAAACTTTCTGCTCTAGCTACAAATAAAATATCCCACAAAGATTGGATGTATAATGTCTTTGTGTCATTGTGATATTTATAAAACTAAATTTGCCCAGTTCTATAATATTTAAGAACTAAGTGAATAGCACTGTTCTATATAGAAATGCTAAAATCTGAAATAAATGAAATCAATAGTGATCTACCCAATGCAGCTATCCCTACTCCACGTCCTGCATCTCCTATTATTTGGGTCACTTCCTGAGATTACCCAAGGCAAAAGCATATGCCCCTTGGATGAGAAAGAGGGGGCCAGATCTCTCCTTTGCACAGGAATTGAATCAGCCCTTGAGCTTGACTGACTGGACCTGCAGAAGGGAAACCAGAGTGTGGCCTGAGAATGAACTTCAACACACACCCTGGGTGAGGCACGACAGATTGAAACTCTACATTTATCTCCAGGAATGCCTGAAATTCCAAGACATTTTCCAAGAAATTTAAAAACTGATGCCTCTATCTGAATCTCTCCAAATGGAAAATGGAAACGAAAGAGGGAAGAAGGTAGGTGAGAGGTGGCAGCTGTGGACAGGCTTAGGAGGAGGAGAAAGGAGGCCACCCTGCAGTGGGGTGAGGAGGGGAAGGCAGCAGAAAGAACAAGCTAGTCTAGGCCCATGGAATCTCTAAAGGCACCACAGCTGGTAGCAGAGTCACCTCTAAAGGTTGGGCTTGGAATGTGGCTGAAGGAAGGGGTGGGTTAAAGGTCCACATGAAACAGTGACACCCCAGATGTCCAGTTCCAGCCACAGCACAAGAGGCCATCCCTCTCCATCCTTAGCATGGATCAGCCACCCATGCAGGCTCCTGAAGCAGCTAAGCAATTTGAGAAACATTTCTTACTATAGATTCTCTCTTGTAAGTGAGAATGAGTCCAAATGAAGAAAGACATGCAGCCCTGGGCTTCAAGATACTGAAATCTGTCGAGTGTCATGCTGAGCTTTGATGGGTCTCATGCCTTCAGAGCTGGGGCCATAGACATCAGAAGGTTGTATGAAGAAGGCACCTGTATGAGAAGCTTTGTGACCCCTTTTATTTCGGGAAGGCTTTTATTTGGAACTTTGAGCTTACGGTAAATACACATTTTAGAGGGTATTATTGCACAGTAGTCAATAATCTCAAGGCTTTTATGACTTCCGTGTGTCAAAATGAAGAGCAACCAACCAAATGAAATTACTCATGAATATTTTTTAATTAAAATAGAACATAAAATTGACTTAACATGCATTCAAATGCCCTACCATTTATTTGTTGCACTTTGTAACAGAGGTCAACATGTGCCAAAATTGTTTTCATTTATTTCCTTAATACTAAATCAGCTTTAGCAAAGAGGAATAAAATTCCCAAGTACTTACTGTATCTGAGCCAAGTTATTCAATCACCTTGGAACTATTCAATCAGTTTAATTTTTTCACTGGTAACTTCTTATTCACAGTTCTAGATGTTTATTCATGTAACGAAACTAAATACATTGAAAACAGCTTCAAATTATGTGCAAGATTACAATAAGAGGTTGTGCGTGTGTGTGTGCAATCTTATATCTATATTATATACATAGATATCACAGAGAAAGAGGGAGATTCCATAAGTACATTTTGGTTTGTGTTTGCTATCTGCTGTGGTTATGTGCAACCACATAGTTGGCACATAATGCATGAACTACTTTTATCCCTGCTTTTCAGTCATGCCACACAAATAATATTTAGACTGTCTGCTGATATATTTTGTATGGCTAGAAGAAAATTTTTTTTCGTTTCCCAAGTTCTGAAAGCAGTCACACCAGTCTCACCTCCTAGGAGCTAACTCTGGGGCAACTTTATAAAGTCAATTAACAGAAAGTTTGAAGGAAGCTGCATTTGCCACAGTGCAGAGAACAAGAAGCAGTGGGGAAATTGCAAATCTTGCCAATTGTGGGTTCTGCCATTCTGGGATGCAGAAATAAAAAAAAAAAAAATTAAAAGGCCAGTGCTGGCCCCTGGGATTTCCTTTTCTCTGGGTCCAGCACTTTGGACTCCAGTCAACCCCGGCAGCTGGCATCCCAGACCAGTTTTAGTCGTCAGGTTGGAATCCTGGCCATTCCCACTCAGCGCTTCATCTGTACCCACCACACACAAGGGGCTGTTTGAATGAGACCTTAAGAATCAGAGCTCTGCCTATTCTTCATTTTGGGCAAGATTCATCTTTGTTCCTCAAGAGACAATGACTGTGCTCCCTTTCCTCTCAGTTGAACTCTTGGCAACCCACAAAAAGTAGGGCATCTGCTTCTGCATGTTCACTTCCCACTGCACTCACCATTCGGATTGCACACATCAACTCTCCAAATGCATTCGAAATAGATCTGTGGCTCTTGAGTGAGTTCTGTGAGCTTCACAGATGAGATGTATGTCCTTCATCACCAAATAGATGTGGGAACGGTGAGGATGACTCAGAACAGGAATGAAGCTGTGCTCCTCCCCCTGCATCCTGGAAGCCATGACATTTGATTATGGAGGAAATATGTGGTGGGTCCTCATGTGTATGAGGTCTACACAAGGTGTTGACAGTGTAAAGTCAGGGGAAACATGATCCCAGCCCTCAAGGATATTTCAGTTCAGAGATGAAGAATCTATCAGAATGAGATGCATAATACACGTGTCCATCTACTACCTGCTGACCTTAGGGGAGGTCATTTTAAGCTTGACTCCCAGTTTTCTCTCCCACCCACATCCTACTTGTTGCAAATCCTGCCCCATCTTCCGTGTATACTCAGGATCCAACCTTTCTTAAGATTGTCTCCAACCTGCCTGGAGCCATCAGCACCTCTGCCAAATGGGTGCTCAGTTCTACTGTTTTTTTTCTTTTCTTTCTTTCTTTCGTTTTTGAGACGGAGTCTCTCTGTCTCCTGTCTCCCAGGCTGGAGTGCAGTGGCGCAATCTCGGCTCACTGCAACCTCCCTCTCCCAGGCTCAAGCAATTCTCCTGCCTCAGCCTCCCCAGTAGCTGGGATTACAGGTTCATGCCACCGCGCCCGACTAATTTTTGTATTTTTAGTAGAGATGGGGTTTCATCATGTTGGCCAGGCTGGTCTCAAAATCCCCACCTCAGGTGATCCGCCCACCTCGGCCTCCCAAAGCGTTGGGACTGTGGGTGTGAGCCAGGGCGCCCGGCCCCGGTTCTACTCTTTACCTCTGCTTTTTGTTCTCCAGGCAACAGCCAACAATCGTTATTGTAAAACGTGAGTCAACAATGAGAGGTCCTTGCTCAAACTACTGCAGAGGTTCCCAAACAGATGAGAAATATGACCTGAATCTCCCCCGTGGTCCACAGGCCTCACAGGATCAAGGTCACCGTAAGCCCGCTGAGCTCATCTCCTCTGGCTCTCACCAGCACTGGCATCCTGCTGGCCGCCCCGGCCTTCCTTGCTGTCCTTTGGACATCTCCCTCCCCAGCGGACCTCAAGTTGGGGCCTGCCCTCCCTGGGGACTCCCTGCCTGCAGCTCTCTTCCCTCACAAGTGCACAGGGATCAGCTCACTCAAGTCTGTGTTAGATGTCACCTTCTCGTGGTGGCCTTCTCTGACAGTTGAAAAGTCACGATGCCTCTTCATCCTCCCTCTCCCTTACTCATTTTCTCTCATTTCTCTGAAGTGCTTATGACATTTCAGCATGCTTCACAATCAGCTCTTGCATGGGGTCAGCATGTGCCTCCATGCAGTAAAATGCAAGCTCCCTAAGGAGCAGTTTTGTTTACTGCTCTATCTCCAGTTTCTAAAACAGTTACTGCAGCAGAGGAGCACGAAAAAAATTGAGCAAGACTGAGTGTTGGACCCCAAAGCACTTTTCAAAATGCTCACTCCCTGGTGTGGATGATTTATATACTAACTGGCATTAACAAGCCCACGCCCCTGTCTCATGTTACAGGGATGGACAACGTGCAGTGGGGCATGGAATGCACTTGCCTAACCCAGCCTGAGGGGATGAGGAGAGCTTCCAAAGGAGGTAGCATGCAGGCCGGGTCTTGCAGCAGAAAATGGGGCTCTTCTAAGAGATGGGGTGCGGGGGAAATGCTGGCAGGCAAAGAAAGCGCCTTCCTTCCTCCTTGTCAGTTCTCCTTTTCTTTCTTGCTATAACAAATGAGAACATGGCAGGTTTGGTGATGCAGCCAGTAAAGCACACATGCAAGATGCCACGCAGGCACAGAGCAAAACTCCCTTAAAGGTGAGGTCGGCAGAGGTTCCTAGAGGAGATGACCCTGAAAACTAAGTTTTGAAGAATAAGTATGGAATGTTTGGAGGTTCTGCAGGACTTCAAGTAAGAAACAATGAGTGACTGAGCTAGTGCAATGACCATGGAGTGAGGAGGACAAGGTTGATATGAGAGGTATTAAGGGGATGGCATCACCGGGCATGGTAGCTTATGCCCGTAATCCCAGCACTTATGGAGACCGAAGTGGGCGGATCACCTGAGGTCAGGGGTTTGAGACCAGCCTGAGCAACATGGTGACACCCCGTCTCTACTAAAAATACAAAAATTAGCCAGGCATGATGGTCGGTACCTGTAATCCCAGCTACTCATGAGGCTGAGGGAGGAGACTCACTGGAACCCGGGAGATGGAGGTTGCAGTGAGCTGAGGTTGCGCCACTGCACTCCAGCCTGAGAGACAGAGTAAGACTGTAAAAAAAAAAAAAGAGTGAGGGGAGGGATGGAATCTGAGGAGTTGGACACTGACGGGATGTGGTGGGGGCTAGAGGAGGGAAACCACTCAGATGAAGCACTGGGGTGCTGCCTGGATGGCTGGAGGAATAACAGTGCCATTAGCAGAAGAAACAGAGGCCAGGAGCTGGGCAGAGGAAAGGACGTCTAGAATCAATGACCTGGAGATGCCTGTGGGAAATAGAGTGACGTCTCTGTGACTACCTGGTGTATAGTTAGATGGGTTTGGAGCTCAGATATGGATGATGTTTAACTTTATTATTTGCTGATTTATTCTAAAACATTTAAACATATACTGAGATTAGGAAAATAAGATAGTGGACCTTATAATATCCATCACCAAGCTTCCAAGATTGTCATTCCACTGCCAATCTAGTTTTATCCACGCCCTCACCCAGGACCAGCCTTAACTATTTTGAAGTAAATAGCAGACATCACATCTTTTCATCCATAAATGTCTCAAGAATGAAGTTTTTTAAAAACACACAATACCTCTACCACACCAAAATATTAACAATAATTTCTTAATATTATCAAATATCTAGTTATGTACAAATTTCTCCCATTGACTAATATGTGTTTTTAAAATTTGAGTCAGAATTCAAACCGGGATGTCTCTTAAGGATTTTGCAGACTCTAAAATCTTTCTCTCTCTCTCCCTCTCTTTTTTTTTTACCTCCATTCTTCCCTTACTCTTTCTCAATTTATTTGTTGAAAAAAGTGAGTAGTTTGTTGGCAGAAATTCATATAGTCTACATTTTGCTAATTGTATCCCAGCAATGCACTGTCTCCTATATTTCCTGTTAACTGGTAATTCAATCTAGGTATTTTATCACATCCAAATTCAAATTTTAGCAATAAAATACAACCCGACTCCATATCTGTGGGTCCTGCACTCATGGATTCAAGAAATTGCAAATAAAAAATAGTTTTTAAAAAATTGTGTCTGTACTGAACATGTATAGACTTCTTTTTTCTTGTCATTATTTCTTAAACAATACAATATTATAACTATGATATAGCATTTACATTGTATTAGATATTATAAGTAATATAGAGGTGATTTAAAGCATATGGGAGAATGTATGTAGGCTACATGCTAATATGAAGCCATTTTTTATCAGAGGCTTGAGCATCTGTGGATTTTGGCACCCACGGGAGTCCTGAAAGCAGTGCCTACAGATGCTGAGGGATGCCTGCCCTCAGGCAATGCCAGCATTTCCAGCACTAGGCACAGAAGCCTGCTAGCCTCACCTTTCTGACATTAACAGACACTGGTGGTCAGGGCCCAACCTATTTCATTAGATGTGAAAAGATGCTAAGAATCAACTCCACCAATCCTTCCTTATTGTTTATCAGCTGGAAGACATCACCAGAAGTCACAAAACAGCAGTGCCAGGCCGTGATAAGGACATCCAGAAAGAGGGTACAGGGTGAGGCCTGGGGACCATCATCACTTCGGGAGAAATGAGAATGGGGGGATGCTGAGAGCAGCCTGGAAAGTGAAGGTCCTGTCAGAGGGGAGAATGCCATCAAATAAGCCAAGGTGAAGGACCATCATAAGAGATAGGGAGGACTACAGTACCTGGCATCCTGGCATAACACAGAGATAAAGCAGGAGAATCACATGGAAACGACAGTTCCTTGGGACAATTTCCATCATTGTATTTGAAGTAATGAAAGGTGATTCACCTTGATTTAGTGCCCTATATGACACCTCCAGCCTCCAAAGCTGGCTTCCACAGAGGAAGCATGACTTTCCCTGGCATTCCCATTCCCACTCACCTTCCTCTGCCTGTGGGGAGCAGTCAGGATAATTTAGGCTGATTTGCTTGAAGAAGCAGATGATATGTGATTGGAAGAAAAGCAACAGACTGTCCTTGTTTTTCTTTTTTTTAAAGTCTAGTCTCTAAGTAAAAGGAAAGTCTCATAAAACATAGTAGCAACTCATTTAGAAGCTGTGATGAGAAATGGCAGTTTCCTCATTGGTCAACCCAGAGAAAGGCTTTCCTCTTCAGGGGGAAGGCGCAGAGATGGAAAGGAAATGAAGACAATGCAGGCAGTATCGGTGGACTCCTAAGAAAATGATGACACAGGCAGTTGGTGTCACATTGTCTGAGGGTGTCCAGTTGCAAGGGGGAATTATGCCCCTTAAGTAGGTGGAACCAAGGGAGGTAGCAAGAACTAGCCCAAAAGTATATATGGATGTGACTAGTCAGATGGCTGTAATAGTCACACAGGGCTCCCTTCCCACCACAGTCCAGGAAGCAACTGACTCCAGAGGCCTGAGAAAGGTCCTGAAGCAGAATGAAATCCTCCTTGACCCTGAAAATACTGAAGCAAAGTGTGATTCAGCAGCAAGTCACCCTCCGGAGGCTAGGACCAAGGACTAAATGGATTTTCAGCCATTGTCAGAGTGGATGGGTAAAGTCAAGGACCTGCCTACACAGATGACCCCCCCACCCACCCAGCATCACCACAAACATGATCTGTGTTCCTTCTATGCAAGCCCCTGATTGTTTGTGAAACACTGGGAGTGGAAGCAAGACACAAATCCAAATTAGATTTCTGTCAAATAGCAGGATGGAGTTCAAAAGGAAATTAAATTAGTGTTTAAAATAGAAAGAGAGAGGACAGAAAGAGGGAAGGAAGAAAAGAAAACAAGAAAGTTACAATTCTTTATATACAAGTTCATGTCTAGATGTTTATATATTATACACTCTCCTGCCCACACCCACCCACCTCTAAAATTTGGAAAACAGTAATTTTGAAAGCCCAATGTTTGCTAATTCTTAATTTCTTCTGCTAATAGCAACAAGGAGTTAAATTTTCTTTCCTTCTATTTAGAGGCATTTCTGCCCTTAGAGACCAGCCCACATCAGGTAATAACACGGCAGCCTCAAATTCAGACCCTTCATGTTTGTTATGCTCATTTCATAATCATTGTCTTCTCTGATGAGTCATTTCACCCTCACCATAAATCATTTATGACACTTGAATATAAATATGAAAATAGAAAGCTTTGTTTTAAAAGTGTAAGCAGGTTGGGTGTGGCGGCTCACGCCTGTAATTCCAACACTTTGGGAGGCGGATCACCTGAAGTCAAGAGTTTGAGACCAGCGTGGCCAATGCAGTGAAATCCCTTCTTTACTAAAAACACAAAACTAGCCAGGCGCGGTGGGGGGCGCCTGTAATCCCAGCTCTCCGGAAGCTGAGGCAGGAGAATCACTTGAACCTGGGAGGCGGAGGTTGCAGTGAGCCCAGATCACACCACTGCCCTCCAGCCTGAGTGACAGAGTGAGACTCCTTCTCAAAAAAAAAAAAAAAAAGTAAGCAACAAATTCAACTTTTGAAAGTTTTGCATCCCTGAGGCCAGGTAGCTAGGCAGTGGCTGGGCAGTGAGCACTTGGTCTGTTAGCCTCATGTTGCTCTTTGTCCTAGGATCAGAGCTGGGGCTGACAACACATACAAACCACCCACATCTTGGCAAATATATGCCGCCTTTGTCACATTTCCACCAGCTTGAAAGTGAGGTTAAAACAAATAATCCTTACCGGCCTCAAGCTCTAAGAAGGGAGAATCATTGCAAAAAGATCAGAAGGAAAAAATAAATAAATAATTTTATTCTCTTCTCTATAGCTTATCCACACCCTAATTAGCAGCAGGATCCTAATCCATATCCTGCTAATATATATCCTATTGGTTCTGTTTCTTTGGAGAACCCCTGACTAATACATCAATACTCTGCAGAGATTTCTTGATTTAAAATAACCATGATATTTTGAGTGAGGAGTAATTAAATGATTCTAAAGTTTATCTGTAAGCATACATAGAAGAGTTAGAAAAGAGTGTTTGCTATTGTGAATAGTGCCGCAGTAAACATACGTGTGCAGTAAACATATCGTGCATGGTCTTATAGCAGATGATTATAATCCTTGGGTATATGCCTCAGTAATGAGAGTGGCTGGGTCAAATGGTATTGCTAGTCTAGACCTTGAGGAATCCACTGCCATCGTCCTTCCACAATGGTTGACGAATTTTTACAGTCCCCACCCAACAGTGTAAAAGGTTCCTATTTCTCCACACTCCTCTCCAGCACCTGTTTGTGTTCCTGACTTTTAAGGATTTGCCATTAACTAACTGGGCGTGAGATAGTATCTCATTGTGGTTTTGATTTGCATTTGTCTGATGGCCAGTGATGACGAGCATTTTTTCACGTGTCTTTTGGCTGCATAAATGTCTTCTTTTGAGAAGTGTCTGTTCACATCCTTTGCCCACTTTTTGATGGGGTTGTTTGATTTCTTCTTGTAAATTTGTTTAAGTTCTTTGTGGATTCTGGACATTAGCACTTTGTCAGATGGGTAGATTGTAAAAATTGTCTCCCATTCTGTAGGTTGCTTGTTCACTCTGATGATAGTTTCTTTTGCTGTGCAGAAGCTCTTTAGTTTAATTAGATCCCATTTGTCAATTTTGGCTCTTGTTGCCGTTATTTTTGGTGTTTTAGTCATGTTACTGGGTGCAGCACACCAACACGGCACATGTATACATATGTAACAAACCTGCACATTGTGCATATGTACCCTAGAACTTAAAGTATAATAAAAAAATTAGATAGGGGGAAAAAAGAGTGGTGACCTATATTAGTTGTCTATTGTTGCATAAAAAGTTAATCTCAAACTGAAAAGCAACCGTTAAAGCCATTGGGCAGCAGTTTTGGCAGAGTGTTCATATTGTCTTTGGAAGCCATGCACTAATCTGGAAATCATTCCCATGTGTATATCAGGAAGTAAGTCAAGGGTAAGCATAAAGAGTTTCCAAAGTGTTGGAACCTGGTGTTTCCAAAGAGGCAACACGTTTCTGCCAAGGATCATAGACTTTGCCAGAATTCTCAGGACAAGAGGGCTCCAGGTGTAACCAGAACACCAGTAATTCACATGTCAAGCTGGGAGTTAGAGTCCATCACAATATGAATACAGCTAAAGTTTGTTTTTAATAAAGCATTTTCTGTAAGGCAAATAAGGATAACTACTAAGGCCTCACAGGTGATAAATGGCAGAGCAGGAATTTGAATCCTGTTCACTTTGTTTACAAAGTTTGTGATGATTCTGGATTCTGGATGCTGATATTAGCCCTTTATGATGTTTAATTGTGATGATTAATTTCATGTATCAACTTGACTGAGCCATGGGGTGCCCAGATATTTGGTCAAACATTATTTTAAGTGTGTCCATGAGAGTGTTTCTGGGAGATTAGCATTTGAATTGGTAGGCTGAATAAAGTACTACCACTGTGCCCTGCCCACTGTGGGTGGACCTCATCCAATCTATCGGAGGCCTAAATAGAACAAAGTCTGAGTAAGAGAGAATTTGTGCTCTTGGTCTTCACTTGCCTTCAGACTCGGAATTGGTCTAGAACTTAGGACATCAGCTCTCCTGGTTCTCAGGGTTTTGGCTTCCTGGGTCTCCACCTTGCTAACTGTGGATCTTGGGACTTCTTGGCCTCCACAATCACATGCCAAGTCCTTATAATAAGTAAATAAATACAAATCCTGTTTCTCTGGAGAACCCTGACAAGTACATCAATATGCTACAGAAAATTCTTGACTTAAAGTAACAATGATATTTTGGGTGGGGAGCAATTAAATGATGCTGAAGTCTGTCTGTAAGCATAAATAGAAGAGCTAGAAAAGAGTGGTGATCTATATTCATTGTCTATTGTTGCATAAAAATCACTCCAATATTAAACAGAAAACAACAAACACTCATCATCTCATGATTTCTTTGGTTTGAGAGTTTGGGAGTGGCTTAGCTTAGTGGTTTTGGTTGAAAGTCACTCAGAATATTTGGCAATGATAAACATTTTATTAATGTCTCAAAACTGGGTTGTGGGGTTGGTTAAAATTTACTAAAAATTATTAAATGGATCTATGGTCTGAGCATTTGTGTTCCCTTCAAACTCTTACGTTGAAACCTAATCCCCAATGTACTAGTATTAAAAGGCAGGGCTTTGGGGGTGATCAGGCCATGAGGGTGCAGCATTCATGAATGAGCCTCGTGCCTTTACAGAAGAGCCCAGGGGAGCATGCATGCCCCTCCCACTCGGGAGGCTGCAGCAAGAGGTGTCATCTACGAAGGGAAGAGAGCGCCCTCACCAGACACAGAATATGCTGGAGACTGTATCTGCAACTTCCCAGCCTCTAGAACTTCCCAGCCTCTAGAAGGAATACATTTCTGTTCTTGATAAGCCAGCCAGTTTATGGAATGTTTGTTATAGTAGCCCAAGAGGGCTGAGACAAGTGGTAGGTGATGGTATGATGGGTGAGTATATGAATCCTATCTCAGTAAAGCTGTTAAAAAGAGAAAGAAAAACAAAGCCAAAAGCTGTTTCCTTTAAAAAATTAGTGAAATCAATAAAGTTTAGCAAGACAGATCAAGGAAGAGAAAAGGAGAAAACACAAATTACCAATATCAGGAGTGAAAAGAGAAATATAACTGTGTATCCTACAGATATTAAAAAGGTAGCAAGAGTATAATATAAACAACTTTACAACCCTGAATTTGACAATTTAGGTGAAACAGACAAATAAATTCTTTGAAAAAAATTCCAAAACTAATAGGAAAAGAAATAAAGAATCTTAGGTATTTTATGAAGCCAGAATAACTTAGATACCAAAACTTCACAAGCACCTTAACGAAATACATACATGCAAAACTCTTAAATAAAAATTAGCAATCAAATATAATAATATACAAAAAATACATTATTACCAAGTAAATTTATTCTAGGAGGTTAATAGTAGCTTAATACTTGAAAGATATTCATTATAACTCACCACATGTGGTGAAATTCAAATACGTCCACAAAGGCTTTAATACTCCTCCTTCAATACTGTGGTAGAACGTAATTCCCCTCCCCTTGAGTGTGAGCTGGACTTACTGACTCCTTTGTAACTAATATAATGAAACACAGTGATGATATCTAACTTCAGAGACCAGGTTATAAAAGATACTGTGATTTTCTCCTCTCTCCCTTTCTTGGATTATAGTCAACTCTCTATATCTGTGGGTTCCTCATCCATGGATTTCATTGACCCCACATTGAAAATATTCAAAATAAATAAATAAATAATGCAACAATAAAAAATACAAATAAAACATACAGTGTAACAACTATTTACATAGCGCTTACATAGTATTTGGTATTATAAATAACCTAGACATGATTTAAAGTATGTGGGGAAGAAAGGTATATGTGTGTAGGTTATAGGTGAGTATTATGCCATTTTATATCAGGAACTTGAGCATCTGTGGATTTTGATATCTGCAGAGGATACTGAAACCAATACCCGACCAATACTGAGGGATGACTATGCTCACCTTGAAGTAAGCAAACAGCTTTATGGTAACATATATATAACATAAGATTTGCCATTTTAACTATTTTTAAGTATAAAATTCAGTGGCATTAATTACATCTCCACTGTCTCTTTCCAAAATTCTTTCCATACCCCAAGTAGAAACTCTGTACCCATTAATCCGTTACTGATTTTAAACAACAAAAGTTTTAATTTTCTTTCATTATCTCATTGGAGATAAGATATAGTCAGCAATAACTTAGTTAAAGCCTTTTCTTAATTTAAATTTAATTATAGGATACTTCTCTTGGGAAGGGAGGAATGACAATTGATTCTAACCACGGTCTAATGACTTTAACTGTTCTGGAGCTAACTTTACCTGTCTTTAGAAGGTTTGGAACCACGGTATTAACTACATCCTCTATTACATGAACAGCTTCCTTGGACACAATAGTTATATTCTACCCATTGAGATAGGTACAAAACAGGGTGAGATGTGTTCAGGAAAATAAGCTCATGACATCTCAGCAATGTCACTGAGCCACTAATACATACACACACTCTCCTTTAGGTAACACCTTCACTACCTAAGGCAGGTGAAAAAGGAAACGTAACCATGAGAGCTAGGTCAGGGGACATAACTATGTGAGATAGGTCAGGGGACAGGGTGGAATCAAGACACCAGGTTTACCCTGGTGAGAAAAGCAGATGTTTTGACATGTGACTTGAGTTTTCTTTGTTTGTGTTGGGCATGCCTCACATAGTGTGGTGTTGAGTACATGGGTTGACTCTGAAATAAAGCCATCTGGGTTTATATGAGAGCCATGGAATTTATTAAGTCTTAGAATTTACTAAAGCTTTTACTTATGAAGGCAAGTTAACAAACCTGTGTAAGTCTCTACTCTGAATAATGCACATAGAAATAGTAATCATGTCATAGGTGTGTCATGAAGATTAAATGAGGTAAACCTTGTAAATTACTCAGCTTGGTGCCTGAACCATAACAGCAGTTGTTACATTAAAAGTATTAAATTAGGGCCGGGCGCGGTGGCTCAAGCCTGTAATCCCAGCACTTTGGGAGACCGAGACGGGCGGATCACAAGGTCAGGAGATTGAGACCATCCTGGCTAACACGGTGAAACCCCGTCTCTACTAAAAAAAATACAAAAAACTAGCCAGGCGAGGTGGCGGGAGCCTGTAGTCCCAGCTACTCGGGAGGCTGAGGCAGGAGAATGGCGTGAACCCAGGAGGCAGAGCTTGCAGTGAGCCTGGGCAACAGAGCGAGACTCCGTCTCAAAAAAAAAAAAAAGTATTAAATTAAAATGAAACAGATCAATAAATAATTGTCAGTAAGTGAAGTGTTTATGTGCTGCTTTTGAGATGCATAAACACGGCTGGAAAGAGAAGGAGTTTAATGAACAAGACTGTTCAAAATGTCAAGTTTACAGATTATCAAAACTGTTTATTTAAATAGTGTTTGGATGTCAAGTTTTGGAATGGAACAAATTAAATATTCCTTTCACAATCTTTCCCTTCCAGTTCTCAGATACCAAGTTTCAGACAGACAAGTGCCTGAATTCCAAGTGACATTCCAACATAGTTCTGTTATACAGTGCTTTTATGCTCATTCTTCTATAACCTCGATTTAGTCCATTTGTTTTTGGAGGGAGGAGGGTTTTGCCTTCAATAGCTACGTGAAAAGTCTAGAAATGCATTCAAGTTTATGAGAGGTTTGCACTTTGCATTGTTTGGGATTATTCTGACTCAAGCTGAACATCCCATTTCCCCGTATTGCGAAAGCCCGGGCAATTGCACACCTGAGCATGTCCTTGGAATGTGTGAGACACAAACATTCCAAGTTGTAGGGATGCCAACTATTCCAACTATGTATCCAGAGTTCCCCACACGTATCATAGCAAACAAGAACAAAACAACCCAATTCCATTGCTTGAACATGTTGGGCCACCTCATGCTCTCAGGCCACCATCCTCCACTTCAGGTCACATGGAGAATATTCATAAGTATTATTCAGACTGAAGGATAACAAGTAAATAAATAAATGACCCAGGAGAAACCATAGTATCTAGTTCAGGGTTTTTTTTAGAGATTGTGGATAGAACAGTCATTGGGTCTACTCATGACCAGGGCAATGATTTCCCAAAGTCTAAATACATCCAACACATGCGACACACTGGACCGCCATGGTCTCGGTAGCCAAGGAATTTGCTCCCAAGTGGAAGAGAAGGGAACAGTGGTGGTTCTTGATATCCTGTGGGCATTCTCAGCCCAGAAAAGTGAGGCTGTTATGAACCCTCTGAGGAATAATACGTGATTTTAAACACAGAAGAATCTAGCAGAAGCTTATACAGGGAGAGGATTGCAAGTGTAAACCAAGACCTAGCACCTGGCAGGCCAGTCATATAACCTGGCCACACTTCGTGGTGGGGAGAGAGGAAGCCAGCCCAGTGTTCCTATAAGCACTGCCCAGCTCGATTTCCGGGCCTGTGCTAAAGCACACTTGCAGTCTTCATTTCACTCTGGAAGCTATCAGTACAGCCCAGGTGTTTCTATTGCAGGCTGGAAAGGGCTGAAACTGCCGGTGGCCATTTGGGGTTGGGGTTGAGAGACAGGGACTGACAGTTGCAAAGCCTTGAAATGCCACCACTACTAATCATAAGGAATGAAAGTATTGCTATGTTGACTATGCAACATTTAGTAACAATAGTACATTTTAAAATCAGTGTTTGCTTAATTGTTGCTCAATTAAATTGATGCTGCTATCCCAAAATGCCAAACTATTTCCACTTTTCTGTTGCAGAAAAAAAGAACATCACTTCTATAGTTATAACCTTGACATAGAAAATAAGTATATATTTTGTTTTTGTATTTATGCTAACATTGAACATATTTTGTGTTGCATAAACTCCATAGTTATTATTTTAAATTCTGCATTTTAAAATTATTTCCATTTTATCTTATGGTAGAATATTGAGGTTGATGCCAATATTTTGCTATTATATGTAAATACTACAATGATCATCTTTTTACTTTTAGATGAAGTCACAGTAGTAGGATCCTGATCAAAAGTATTTTTACTTGTCAGAATGTTTGTCTGTCAGTTATCACAGGACAGATACTGCAAACCTGGCTTCAGTAACACTGCATTCATTACGTCAGGTATATCACGGAAAGGCACCACCTTCACTGCTGACACCTCATTAATCATGAAAGGTATCTTATCAGTCTTTTAAATATAGTTTCATTCACACATCACAATGTTAATCATCATTTGATGTTTGCATATTAAAAATATTTCCTACTAGGCAAATTTTCCGTACTTAAACTTGAAGCTCTCATTCAATTCTCATTCGTTTGAATAGCAAATACATTTTCCTATATAAGCCAAAAACATTTTCCAAGTTATCTGTTTTTCCTTTTGATAGGTATTTTCTTATATGTTTAGTGATTTGTGTAGTCTCATGATTGGGAGTCAGCGGGAGATCTCACCTCTTGCAGCACCCATGCTCCCACACTTGACACAATCCTAAAACTAATGACAGCATCATCTCACTTACACACAGGATGTAGCAAGGGTGGACTCACTTATGTGCGTGGAGAGCAGAACGGAGGTGAGCAGAGTCTGCGGGGAGAGACTGGGGAGGTGTTTGTCAAAAGATATAAATTTCAGTTAGACATGGGGAATAAGGTCAGGAGATCCATTGTACGACATGATGACTATAGTTCCCAACAATGCATTATATTCCTCAATATTGCTATGAGAGTAAGTTTCAAGCATTTTCACCACAAAACGATACGTTTGTGAGGTAATTCGCATGTTAATTCGTTTGATTTCACCATTCCACAACATACACACATTTCAAAACATATTGTACGTTATAAATACATACTATTTTTGTTACTTAAAAATAGTATAAAAGAAGCCACTAAGAGAAAAAAACCATGACAAATGACTAATATGATGAATCATTTGAGGAATATTGGTGAAGTAAGATTGAGAGAAGATTACACTGAAGAAGGACAGACCCACAATCCCTATAGAGGAAGGACAGTCACCAAGGGGAGCTCGCAGGGTGGCGGCGCTGCCAGGACCGCGAGGGCCACGTGTGGAAGCAGGGGCCATGAGGAACTGCCAGAGCTCACCCTTCTCATCCCTGCACTTGTCACCCAGGAGGATGGGCTTGAAGCGGGGTCTTCCCATCAACCTGCTGAGTGTGGGGTGTGAGGGTGTGAAACTCAAGTGTGTACAAGAGGTTACATTTGTATAAAAGCTTGTTTTGTCTTTTGTCTGATTAGATTTTCTTTCTAAACTGAGCTATCATTGACCTGGTTGTGTAAATTCAGTGAATGTCAATTTCCCCTCCAAGCCAATCTCTATCAGAAGGTTTTCGGTCCTTACTCAGCATGGTGTGGAAAGCAGGCATCATGTGAACCATTTATTGATAGACGCTAAATGAATCTGGCACACCCTGGAGCACGACATTAGAAGACATAGAAATGTCTTCTTCCATGTAATAGTGAAGAATATATTGATACTGAAGATGCATGTGAAAAGACTAAATAAATTTTTTTAATAAAAATGAAAGCATCAAAGATATCCTGCAATAGAGTCATAGTTCTGAGAAAAATTTAATGTATTCTGTAACTAAAAAACCCTGAAGTGCAAGAGAGGCAAACCATGTTGAAAAGAGTAAATACTTTTTCCTTAAATAGGCTTAGTATAAATTGTAGGAAAAAACTTTTAAATATTTTTCTGAGGTTTATTCTACATATTATTAAAAGATATAGGACATCTATGAAACATGTAAGTAATACTGACGAAGAAGCTACAACATACACGCTCCACTGGTATGGAGAGCCAGACGCTCTGGTCAACACTCACGCTCTGCGCAACACCACTCTTCTGGAGGCTCCTCAGCAGGAGGGCCGGCCTCTGGTGTGCTGGGGAAGGAGCCAGAGGCAGAAGGGCAAAGGAGATGGGCGGGACTGCCCTGAGGGCGGGCGTCCAGTTTCAGGGCAATCAGAACACTGAGCACAGGGCGACAGAGGCAGGGGAGTGGGCTCGGGACAGAGTCGGACTCTCTAAGTGGGTGGCAGAGTCCCTGAACTAATTTCCTGTTTCTTCGACAACAACTAACTACAAATTCGGGCCTCAAAACAGCACACATTTATCATCTTACAGTCCTAGAGGTCAGAAATCAAAAACAAGTCTCACTGGGCTGAAATCAAGGTGTCAGCAGGGCCACACTCCTTCTGGAGGCTCTGGGGAAGAGCCTGTTGTCTCATCTCTGCCAGCTTCTGGAGGAAAACCACCGTCATGCCCTGGCTCATGGCCCCTTTTTCCAGTCAGCAGTGTCAGCCTGCATCTTCCTCATGCGGCCATCACCCATCCTTCTGAATCTCTTGCCCACTCCTATAGATCCTTGTGGTTACATGGGGCCTACCTAGATAATAAAAATATTTTCAGCATCTGTAAGTTAATCACAGGGACAAAGTCCCTTTTAAAATGTAAAGTTAATACATTCATAGGTACCGGAGATCAGGGTGTGGAAAATATTTGGAGGGGGTCATTATTCTGCCTACTGTAGCCCCTATATCTGTGATACTCCCAGGGCCTAATCGAGGCAGATGCACAAACTCTCTGGACAAACACATCCTCCGGAGAGGCCTGCAGGATTCACACACATGAAGACCAAGCAGCAAGCCCACAACCAACACCAGCAAAGCCCGAGGAGGCAAGCCATGAGAGAGGTGCAGCATCAGGCACAGACGGCAGACTCTCACCCTGCAGGAAGCAGGCATAGATGATCAGGAATGAGCATGAAGATCAAAGACACACACACACAGAGAGAGAGAGAGAAAAAGAGAGAGAGACAGAGAAAGTGAGATACAGACACAGAGAGAGACAGAAAGAGAATGAATATGAAGGAGAGGCAATATTTGAAAAGGAAATGGGTGAGAATTTTCAGAAATTATGGAAAAATATGCAGATTCATGATGCAAAACATATATTAAACTGAAAAATAAGAGTAAAATGTACAGGACACTTCTTCTGCCCTCCCTCACATCTTCTTGGCCACTATTTACTATAATAATTGCTGCAGCAACCATCTTTCTGCAGGGACATCTGACAGCATCATGCCTCAGTTGCAACTCCTATCCCTTGCTTTTTGTCCCAGTACTTTTCTGATGCATATGGAAACCTGATAGACACCCACACATACACCAAACTTGAAAACTCAAGGAGGTTAGCATTTAATAGAATGATCCTTGACCACTGGGAAACAGAAACTGGTGGATAAAGTCTCCCTCCCCTAGTGCATGCCCACACAGCCAATTCTGGGGCACATTCTAAAAAGCACTCAGAACTTCCCAGAGGGCTTCAGCCCCAAGTTTCCACAAAAGTGATTAGATCAATAATGTACCCTTGCATTGGGTGTCCCTACATCCTTATTCTATTTTTCCAATCCCATTTTTCCTCTCCCTGGCCTCAATTTCCCCAAAATAAACTACCTGCCTTCAAGACTGTGAGTCAGTTAGGCTCTGATTTCTGGGGGGAATCAGAGCTAATTTTAAAAAGTGAATTTCCATATATGTTGGAGAGTAACTGCAAAGTACCAAATACAACAGAAAGTCTTAAAATTATTCAGAGAGAAAGAAGGAAACACTTAAAATATTATTGTAAGACTGATAGCAGATTTCTCAACAATAAGAGAATAAAACAATAGAACAATACTTTAAAAGGCTGAAAGAAAACAGCTATTAATCTAGAACTGCGTAACCAGCAGAATCATATTTTAAGAGTCAGAGTAAAATAAGAAAAAATTCTAGATAAATAGAAACTGGAAAGCTTACCGTCAATACACCTACATTAAAGAAACTTCTGAAGAATGTTCTTTAGGATGTAGAAAATAAACTTAGAAAGATGTAATCAGATACAAAAGAATGGCAGGAAAGCAAATTGGCAAACGTATAAATCTAAACAAGCAAAACCTCTAAGACATAATAAAAATAATGTCTAATTTCAGAGTTAAAAAATAAAATAAACTTAAATCTTGGGCAACAATAAATGTAAGGAAAAAAAGAGCATCCAATGTTAAAATGTTGCAAGTATCCCACAGTAGTGGGTAGAAAGGTTGAAATATTAATTTTAGACTTAGTTCAATATACATGGTAACATTTTAAAATTTAGCCTCCAGAAAAGGAGAAATATAATTTTAAACTTCCAAACACACTGAAGACTAAACAGAATTAAAATGAGGAAAAAAGAAACAGCAAAGTAGAATAAATGAAGAGCAAAAAACATGAAATGAGAGAAACAAATTCAAATATATCTGTGACCACAATAAATATAAACGATCTAAACTCTCCCACTAAAATATAGAGAATGTCAGGCTGGCTTAAAAATAAGAATAAAATGAGTCTATCTCTATGTGGCTTGCAAAAGGCTTGCCTAAATCATAAGAACACAGAAGAGTTGAAACTAAAACAATTGAAAATTTTACCAAGCACATACTACCAGAATGTATATTTCTAAATGCCTACAATAAAAAAGAAGTACAAAGAAATTTGAAAGCAGAAATCAGCTAAATAGAAAACAAAGATAAAATAGAGAAGTACAACAACAAAAAAGTAGGATCTTAGAAAAGACTGTTTAATAAAAAAGGTAAACTTTCACTGAGATTGCCAAGAAAACAGACTCAAGTATATGATAGAACTGAAGAGGAAGGCATGCCTACATGTAGAAAAGAGATTAAAATAATGAAATTACTAAAAATAACCTATTCCAATACATCTGAAAACAAGCAAAATGAACAAACTTCTAGAAAAATATAGCTAACCAAAAGCAAGTTCAAGATGAAATTTTAGAAACCTTAATATTCCTATAATTATAAAGAAATTAAAATAATGTTTCAAAATTTTATGCTCAAACTTTCTTGCAGACAAATTAAACAAACTTTTCAGAAGCAGATTATTTCAAATGTACATAACTTTTCCCAGAAAATAGAGAAAAAAAGGAAAATATTCCATAACCTTATAATTCATATGAAGCCAATATAACTTTATAATAAAAATAGAGATGAACAGCATAAAAATGAAAAAATCCAAATTAATTTTTCTTTACAAACATACATGAAATAAGTCATAACTAAATTATAAATATTAATTAAAATCATAGCTTAATGCAATAATATATAACAAAGATAACATATCATGAGCAAATTGCAAATGCCAGGACTTTTGCACTAAAAATAACTATAAATACCATTCAGGACATTAAATACTTAAAGAGTAAATATTTTATGACCACTAATAGATGGAGAACAAATTTTGATAATTCATCTCTATTCATGATTTTAAAAAAAATTTCTCTCGAACTTTTTTAGCCTGATGAAGAATTATTTACAAAAAGGTTATACATAAAACATCAGTCTTGATGGTGATATCTTTGAAATAACATCTTTAAAATCAACAATGTACCAGACCTGGTGGCCCACACCTGTAATCCCAGCACTTTGGGAGGCCGAGGTGGGTGGATCACCTGAGGTCAGCAGTTTGAGATCAGCCTGGCCAACATGGCGAAACCACGTCTCTACTAAAAAAAATACAAAAAAATTAACCAGGCATCATGACACACACCTGTAATCTCAGCTACTCGGGAGGCTGAGGCAGGAGAGCCACTTAAATCTGGGAGACGGAGGTTGCAGTCAGCCGAGGTCACACCATTGCACTCCAGCCTGGGTTAAAAAGTGAGACTCTGTCTCAAAAAAAAAAAAAAAAAAAAAAAAAAAAAAAAAAAATAGGGATTTCTTTTCAAAATTTCATTCAACCTTGCACTGTAGATCTTCCCCAGAGCAGTAATGCAAAATATAGAAATAAAGCCATAACAATTAGAAAAAGCAAAGCTGTCATTATTTGGATATAACTTTCTACATATGAAATCCAAAAGAACGCACGAAAAAATTATTAAAATAATTAAAAGACATGAATAGATGGAAGACTAATGGGAAAAAGGAAACAAAAGAAAGGAAGCAAGCAAGAAAAGAAGCAAGGAAGAAAGGAAGGAAGGAAAGAAGAAGAAAAGAAACCTTTCTCAACTTCATTAGTAATTAAGGACGTTTTATTTTCAAAATAAGGACACAATATGACATTGTTGTCAAAATAATAAAATAATGATAACATTCTATACCTACTCAAAATTGGCAAAAATTTAAAAGTCCAATATACTATGTGTTAAAAAGAATGTTGACTCAACAAGAATTTATACTTTTACAATGGGTACGTAAATCGGTACAATCATTTTTTGATAAATAACTGGTATTAATCAAAACAGCATGGTACTAGTATGAAAAGACACAGAGATCAATGGAACAGAATAGGGAACCCAGAAATAAAACCACATATTTACAGCCAACTGATTCTGACAAGGTGACAAGAACATACACTGGGGAGACGACGCCTTTTCAGTAAGTGGTACTGGGGAAATTGGATTGCTTTATGCAAAAGAATGAAGCTGGATCTCTATCTCTCCATATACAAAATCCAACTCAAGAGTGATTAAAGACTTAAATGTAAGACTGGAATCTAAAAATAGTATTAGAAAACCTAGGAAAAACTCTTCTGGACATGGGCCTAGGCAAAGAATTCATGACAAAACTTCAAAAGCATAGGCAACAAAACCAAAACTGGACAAGTAAGACTTCATTGAACTAAAAGCTTCTACATAGCAAAAGAAATAACCAACAAAGTGAACAGACAATCTGCAGAATGGGAGAAAATATTTGCGAACTATGCATCCAGCAGGGGACTTCCTTGGGAAATTCCAAGGGAATTTCAACTCAACAACAAACAACTCAACAACAAAAGTCAATCCCTTAAAAGTGGGCAAAGGACATGAATAGACATTTTCAAAAGAAGATGTACAAATGGACAAAAAGCATATGAAAAACTGCTCAATATCACTAATTCTCAGACAGGTACAAATTAAAACCACAATGAGATATAATTTTACACCAGTCAGAATGGCTATTATCAGAAAAACAAAAAATAGCAAATGTTGGCAAGGAATGCAGAAAAAAGGGAGTGCTCATACACTATTGATGGGAATGTAAATTAATACAATCTCTATGGAAAACAGTGTGAAGATTTCTCAAAAAGCTAAAAACGAAACTACCATTTGACCCAGCAATCCCTCTACTTAGTATCTACTCAAAAGAGAAGAAATCATTATACCAAATGATACCTGCACTCATATGTTTATTGCAGCACTATTCACAATGGCAAAGATATAGAATCAATCTAAGTGTCCATTAACAGGTGATTGGGTAAAGAAAATGTGGTACATATATACAATATTATTCAGCCATATTAAGAATATTATTCAGCCATAAAAAGAATGAAATCATATCTTTACAGGGATGGAACTGGAGTCCATTATTGTAAGTGAAACAACTTAGACACAAAGACAAATACCTCATGTTCTCACTTACAAGTGGGAGCTAAACATGTGTACACGTGAACATACAGTGTGAAATGATAGGGGAGACACGGAAGGGTGAGTGTGCAGGAGGAGAGTGGATGATGGGCAATTATCTTACGGGTACAATGTTCACTATTCAGGTGATGGCTACAGTAAAAGCCCTGGCTTCACCATTACACAATCTATAGTAAAAGCCCTGGCTTCACCGTTACACAATCTATCCATGTAACAAAATTACACTTGTACCCCATAAATTTATACCAAAAAAATTTTTTTTAAATCCAAACATTCACATACCCTGTAATACAACAATTCAATCCTTACGTGTATACCTAGAGAAACATTTGGGCACGTTTCTCAGGGGGCATGTACCAGCATGTTTATACAGTACAATACAAATGCCCTTAGACAGAAGAATAGTTACATAAATATCAGTGTATTTGTACAATTAATATTATGCATCTGTGAAAATGAATAAACTATAGGTACAGGAAATGATTTCGATGAGTCTTAAAATTCAAAGTTGAAAAGAAAATCAGTTTTCAAAAGATTACATATAGAGTATACTATAACATTTATATAAAGCTCAATAAGCAACTATATATATATATAATCCCCAATATGTATGTATATCACTAATATTTATCTCCCTAAAAATACACATCTCATATACATATAGGGATATGCCAATCTTCCTAATAACACTTCTTAACTTCTTTCATTTTCTCAGTTAGATTCCTTGGTCTGTCATGTCACCGGCACTCCTGTTAGTACCTTAAACTGTCTTTCTTAATATTCTACTCACCTGGAAAAACCCCTTTGCTCAGGCAACAAGTATAGAGAAAGTCCAACAAAAATTCAGAGGTTCCTACATAAACTCCGGCTGAGCAGTCTTCACAGGCCCTCAGTCGTTCTGGCTCCTCCAATCTCACTCTTCACTGCTTCAAATGTTTCACTGTTACCCAGCTTACAACGCCACCCTCATCCCCAGCACTTACGACAAATGCTTACACTTTTTACTTTAAAAGTAAAACACACCTTTGTCACCTGGACAAGAAACTGATAAAACTAACCCACGTACTCACACTTCCTTCCTATTACAAAAGAAACTGCCAATTCTCCAATCTCTTGGCCTAGGCTTTCTAGCGTCTCCACCCCACTGATTATTATAGAAACTTTTGTCACGTTTGTGTAGTAAGCTTTTCTCTCTCACTAATGCAGAACCAGATACATAATTTGTGGGTCCCAGTGCAAAATGAAAATGCAGAACAGCTGGCTCAGAAGTTATAAAGAATTTCAAGCTGGCAGCATCAGAGCCTTAACTCAAGGGCAGGGCCTTGTGAATCCAGGACCACCGCAAGTCAGCTTTATGGTGGGATCCTTTCCATCAGCTCAGAGAGGATCCACTCAAAAACAGCAAATCCACCTCTATCACTGTTCCTGTCCTGCTATGGAAAACCCTCTCCTCTCCCTTAGAAACTTACCTAGCGTCTCTATTTGTTGTCTCTCACACCTGCCCATACCTCAGTGCATTTCAAGCCGCCTTCCACCCAGTGACTTCACAGAGAGCATTATGTCCCGGGGCTGCCACGGGCTATGGGGTTGCCAAGTCCAACAGTTGTTTTTCTGTTCTCTCCCCCTTCTGAAAACACTTTTCTTAGCTTCCATGGGCCACAATGTCTTGTTCTTACCTCTGCAAGAGATTTTTGCCTTCTTGCAGAATCATCCTCCTCACCTAGACAGTCAGTGATTTCAACTAGAATAGCTTAAACAAACCAGCCCTTCCCTCTTGCAAATATACCTTCTTCCCTTGGTGTTCTCATTGGAGTACACATCTTTAGTTTAACTTCTTTATGGTATATACGTGATGGTATAGGATTGGCATATTTTTATGTAGTTAAAATTGCCATTTCTCTCCCTTTGTAGTAGATTGGCCTATTTAGGAAGGCTTTCTCCCCCAAATCCTAGGAACAACCTATTTATTTCTTACCACTTTTATGGTTTTTAATCTTTTAAAAAACAATTTTGTATACTATTCCAGCAGAATTTATTTTATATGTGGTGTCTACGTTTTAAACCAATTATTTTAGTTTCCAACATCATCTGCCTAATAATTTGAAATCTCACTTTATCATTTTTTTGTAATAAACACACACTATTCTCATGATCAAAGAAAGTGACAAGTTTTAAATAAGAAAATAATATTGTATATAGTGAAATCTGTTTTTTCTTCACAATTTATCAGAGTAATAAATGATCAAAATTAAATAATTCTTTATCACATTTTCTGATAGTTTTACAATCATTTCATTTTCTATTCAAATCTTAAAGAAATCACAATTTTTAAAATTTTTTTCTCACTTCAGGATATAAGCTCTGTGAGAGCAGGGATTTTGTATCTATTGTTCAATGCCATATCCCTACCCTAGAGCTTGAAACAGGCAGGAAGTGTTTAATACACATTTGTTGTTAATAGGTAGGTAAGTAATTGAATGAATGATTTGCTAGCCAGTTTCTCTAATCTTGTACTTATTTATTTTTTCAAGGTGTTTTAAATCACCTTGAGCAATCTTTTTTTTTTTTTTAATGTGATAGGATCTCGCCCTGTTGCCCAGACTGGAGTGTAGTGGTGCACTGCTACCTCGGCTCACTGGAACCTCTGCCTCTGGAGTTTAAGCAATTCTCCCACTTCAGCCTCCCAAGTAGCTGGGATTACAGGTATGCAACACCACACACAGCTAATTTTTGTATTTTTTGGTAGACATGAGGTTTCACCATGTTGGCGGGGCTGATCTCCAACTGCTAACCTCAGGTGACCCGGTCCCCTTGGCTTCCCAAAATGCCGGAATTATAGTCATGAGCCACTGCACCCAGCCCGAATAATCAGTTATTAAACTCTAATATGTCATTGGTCTATAATTACAATTATAAACCCTATTGGTTCCATTGATTTAATTGTCTAGGGGCATGCCCGTATGACCGCATTCCAATTACTGTGCCCATATGTTACACTTGTATAAGTTTTGGCTACGATATCTGAACTTCCCAGAATAGTTTCCGACAGTCTTATATTTGAATAAATAGGATAATCATTTAGTTTTGTTCAACAAACATTATTTTGTGACTTCTAGTTGACTCAAAAACTATTTATTAATTTGCAAAAGCTTGTTTTTTAGCCTATCCATGTACATAATTTGCATTCGGGGATCCAGGGTGTGTGTCAAGGAGGAAGCAACACAGGCTCATCCCCAGGAGGCCTCTTGCCCCAGGAAGCCCTCGGGCGCCGTGGGAGAGAACTGTAGATGCTCTGAAGGCAGGGCCACCCCACTGGCCAGGAAGACAGAGGCAAGCAATATCCACGTGCACCGGGAGCACAGACATGGGCGGAAGAGCAGTGGCTTCCAAAGGCCGCAAGCAGGAAGGAATATCTTCAAAAAGAGGGACTGAGAAAAGGAGCCCGCAGAGGCGGTGCCGGGACCCCAAGCCTAGGCAGGAAGAGAGGGAGGCATGAGGAGGAAGGACTCAGGAAAAATGGAGGAGGACTTTATTTCCTTGTATTTCCTGATCAGAAACTTAATGCTCAGCATAAGAAAAATATAAAACAGGCCGAGCGCGGTGGCTCAAGCCTGTAATCCCAGCACTTTGGGAGGCCGAGACGGGCGGATCCACGAGGTCAGGAGATCGAGACCGTCCTGGCTAACACGGTGAAACCCCGTCTCTGCTAAAATACAAAACTAGCCGGGCGAGGTGGCGGGCGCCTGTAGTCCCAGCTACTAGGGAGGCTGAGGCAGGAGAATGGCGTAAACCCAGGAGGCAGAGCTTGCAGTGAGCTGAGATCCAGCCACTGCACTCCAGTCCGGGCGACAGAGCCAGACTCCGCCTCAAAAAAAAAAAAAGGAAATTATAAAGCAAAATTTATGAAAAGAAAATAACATTCACCCATCAGGTGAGAAATGAGGACTAATAACTTTTACTTTCTAATGTTTTACTTTGTAGCCATAAAAGCTAATATTTTTATAGTTTCATGTATATGTTTTCCCCTTCCCTATCCATTTCCTGGACCTAACACTTACATCTTTTTTTTTCCCACCATTTTGATCATATTTTAAATCTTTCTTTCAAACAGAAGATAGCTGGATTGTATTTTTTAGTTGAATCTGGTATGCAGTCATTTCTATGATCACGGGGAGGACCCACAGCCAAGACCCCTTGCCAGGTTTTTGCCAGGCCTTGGGTCGTTGATGGCTCTCAGTGATGAGAGACTGAGTACACAAATGGACAATGGTCAGAGCATCTGTAAGAGTAGAAGTCCCACCCACCCCTCGCAACAGCCAGCCCAGGAGGCCAGCCTGCTCCAATGCCAGGCTTGTAGGAATTCAGATTGCTATCTCTATAAATAATATGGGAAATTAAACATTGCAGTCTGTAATAATCAGACCTAAATAGCCAGGACTTGATTAATAACTTAAGTTTCCTAGCTTTCATCCCTGCTTCCAATCTAGGACCAACCAGAGAAAGTCCAGTATGTCCCCTAGCCAATTCCATGGGATGCCCACTTCTCACCAGCCGCCTCTGGCTTCCCCAGGCCCACAGCCTCTGCCAGGGCCCCCAAAGCCTCCCCTTTCCCACAGTGAAGGTTCCCCACTCCTCACCTGCCTGAGTCTGTCAGGACGCAAGTGATGGTCATGGACCCCCTTGCCATAGCAGCTCTGAATAAACAGCCTTTGCCTGTTCTTATTTGGGTGATCTTCGTTTATTTCTACAGTAGGAGACATCCGTTCCTTGCCACGTGACCCTCTCCACAGGGCAGCTCAGGACATGTCAGCCAGCTCCCCTCAGAGCAGAGAGAGCAGCCCAAGGCTGAAACTGCAGTGTTCATGTCCCTAACCTCAGCAGTGACAGCCATCACTTCTGCTCTGTCCCACTATTAGAAACCAGTCATTGGGCCAGCCCATACACAGGGGAGGGGATTACACACAGGTGTGCTGACCAGGAGGTGGGGATGACCACCACCCACCCCACCTAGTGTAGTGACGAATGCACCTGATGTTATCCAGTCATAACATGTGTGTTATTTATGGCTTATTTTATACCGTTGTTTCTTCCTTTTGTTTTCGACTTTTTTTGATGTTTGTCATATGATTTTTCCACATGATTATTTTGAATGTCCTCTGTAGGTTTCCGTTTCATTAACTGTAGTTTTCCTTTTCTCTGCTCTCAGAGATAGATGCATTTGATGAGACTACTTTTTAAAACAAGGGACCCACTATTTTCCCTCCATGAAACTCAATGTATCATTACGACGAGACTGTCTCATCATACAATAAGAGGATGCCTCTAAAACAGATCCACCCTAAAGTCTCTCATCCCATCATGATCTTTAAAACTTGTTCACACACTGCTCTCTCTGGGCCACCCCAGGGAACTCCAATGCCTTGCTAATATGTTGGTCATTTGTTAGGATTCCCTTCACATGTGTTTTCAGTTTCAAGAGTCCTCATTTCCTACTCCTAAGATGTTTAGTCTTGTCAATTTTCATACACAGACAGACACACACACACACACACACACACACACACACACACACCAATTGCCAGGTTTGCTTTCCACTGCTATTTCCTCTTCTGTTTCCAAACTCCCATGTTAAAATTTGTCCTCGTGGTTTGTTTTTACTTTTTTTTCACTTTTTACTGAACAGCAAAGTGAACACACCAAAAATGAACAACTTGATGAACAAATGTGAACATGCTCATGTAACTTTCACATGGCAGGAACCAAAACACGGCCGGCACCCAGCAGCTCCATGCCCCCTGCCTCAACCCAAGAGTAGCACCATGCCAACTTCTGATGCCAGGGGTTCATTCTGCCTGGCTTCGAACTTTCTATCAAAGGAATAATCATCATTCATTAATCTGAGCCTGACCTCTTTCACTGAAAATTACGTTTGTGAGATTGATCCATATAGCTTTAGTTAATTATTTTTAATTAATAGATAGCTTTTACTCATATGAATTACCATTTACTCATCTATTCTACTCATGGTGGACATCCTGGTTGTTTCTAATTTGAAACGATTACAAACAATGCAGCTATAATCCTTTGTATGTGTCTTTTGGCACATGTGGGCTTGAATTCGTTAGTTCTATATCTAGAAGTTAAATTACTGGTTTGCAGGAAATGAATTTTTAATTTTAACAAATAGTTTCCATTTCCAGTACTTGTAACTCTTTGATTCCCACCAGCAATGTCTAAAGTTTCCCTGTTCATTTTTTTTCTCTTTTAACTCAGCATTTGTTATGTTTAATAAAGACTTACTTGAATATTGACAACAAAAACAAAAGAATTTCAGGATTCTAAACTTTCCAATTATTTACCATGACTTTATCAGTATCTTCAGAAAATCAGAGCCCGGATGTCCTACCCATGTTCCCAGTCCCATGTTGAACACTAAGAACAGGGTCAATCAGAAAACTTACAGAAGGAGGTGCTATCGTGGCCATAGAATACTTGCCACCTAGAAATTCATTTAATTCTTCTTACCTATACAATTCCAATAGTAATTATAACAGCTAAAATCTGGCAGACCCTAGAAACTTAATGAAGATCGCTATATTCTTTATAGCTATATTGTTTATTTGTTGCTGCTGTTTTAATTTTATTTTTATTGAGGTAAAACATACATGTAAAATTTACCATCTCTACCAGTTTTAAAATGTTTTATTTTTAATTTTATGGGTACATGGTAGGTGTATATATTCATGGGGTACATGGGACATTTTGACACAGGCATACAATGTGCAATAATCACATCAAGGTAAATGGGGTATCCATCACCACAAGCATTTCTCATGTCCTTGTGTTACAAACAAGCCAATTACACTCTTTTAGTCATTTAAAAATGTACAATAAATTATTATTGACTGTAGTCACCCCATTATGGTATCAAATACTAGATCTTATTTATTCCCTCTAACTACATATTTTTACCCATTAGCCATCCCCACGTCCCCACTACCCTTCTTAGTCTCTGGTAACCATCCTTCTATTCTCTATCTCTATGACATCAATTGTTTTCATTTTTAGCTCCCACAAATGAGTGTGAACATGTGCAGTTTGTCTTTCTGTGCCTGGCTTATTTCATGTAACATAGTGACCTCCAGTTCTATCTATGTTGTTGCAAATGACAGGATCTCATTCTTTTTTACGGTTGAGTAGTACCCCCCTGTGTATATGTACCACATTTTCTTTATCCTTTCCTCTGTAGGTGGACATTTAGGTTGCTTCAAAATCTTGGCCATGGTGAACAGTGCTGCAATAAGCACAGTAGTGCAGACAGCTCTTTGATACACTGATTTCCATTCTATTGGGTGTATACCCAGAAGTGGGATTGCTGGGTCATATGGCAGTTGTATTTTTAGTTCTTTGAGGAACCTCCAAACTGTTCTCTGTAGTGGTTTCACTAATTTACATTCCCACCAACAGCTCACAAGGGTTCCCTTTCCCCCGCATCCTCGCCAGCATTTGTTATTGCCTGTCTTTTGGATAAAAGCCATTTTAACTGGAGTGAGATGATATTTTATTGTAGTTTTGATTTGCATTTCTTTGATCAGTGATGTTGGTCAACTTTTCATATGCCTGTTTGCCATTTGTAGGTGTTCTTTTGAGGAATGTCTATTCAGATCTTTTGCCCATTTTTTCATCTGATTATTAGACTTTTTCCTACAGAGTTGTTGGAACTCCTTATGTATTCTGGTTATTAATCCCTTGTCAGATGGGTAGTTTGCAAATATTTTCTCCCATTCTGTGGGTTGTCCCTTCACTTTATTGACTGTCTCCCCTGCTGTGCAGAAGCTTTTTAACCAGATGGGATCTCCTCTTTACCATTTTCAAGAGTACAGTTGAGTGGTAATAACTATGTTCAGAATCTTTTTTTCTCTCTCATCTCTCCCTCCCCATGTACCCTTCCCAGCCTCTGATAACCACCAATCTACTCTCTATCTTCAGGTGATCCTGTTTTTATCTGCACATATGAGTAAGAACATGTGATATTTGTCTTTCTATGCTGATCTCTTTCACTTAACATCCAGTTACTGCAAATGACAGGATCCATGTTGCCGCATATGACAGGATTTCATTCTTTTTCATGGCTGAGTAATATTCCTTTGTGTATATACCGCATCTGTTTTATCCTTTCATCAGTTCATGGACACTCCATATTCTTACTGCTGTGAATAGTGCTGCGACCAACATTACTGGACTATAATGATCATTTTATTTCAGCAATTTTCACAATGGAAATGGATAACAATAAATCATTTACTGGGTTTGTATGTGGGCAATTCAGGAAATGGTCAAAAATACTAAATGAGTTCCTCATGACTCACTCAGTCACAGTTGTCAGAACCAGTCTTGGTGATTTCTTTCAGCTGATTGCAGCCACTCTCATCTTCGATGACTCTGCTCGGTGCAGAATATCACTTGTGCATCTGCTCATTTGTCCAAACATTCCGTAAGGATTATCCAGCTCTGCGTCAACACAGCCCGGAGTAGGAGGAGAGCGAGGTGAAGAGGGCCAGGCTCTTCCTATTCAGATGGACCTTGTCATTTTGTTTTATTTCCCCTCCTTGAGCCATTCATAAACAATTCAAAGAAATGTACAAACCCATGTGACCAGCAGTGAAGCTCGCCTGTCAGCCACTGCCTCTCTGGGGCCAAGACTCAACTGTAGCTGAGCAAGACAGAGGGTTCCCAGTCAAGCGGCATGAGCCATAGATAGAGCTATAAGATGCCCTGACGTCTTGAGGACAGTGAGTGTCCCCTGAAGATCACATCAGCACCACAAGATGCTAGGGAGAGCTGTGTCAAATGCTCTTCCTATGGACTCCCAGCCAAGAGGGTCTGCCAGAGGCTAAATGAATTGTTATTTCTTATGAAAAGAACAGGAAAAAGTAAACAGAAAATATTCAAAGCTACGAGAAGGCTTTTCTAGAATAAGGAAACATTTCACAATGCAGATTAACCCAGAATAAACACATTCTGGAGAACACACAGCAAGGCACAGCCAGTGAAATTACTATATCTCAAGGATAAAGAATCATGTAAGTATTCAGGGTTAAAAAAAAAAAGCAAGTTACATTTTGGGGAGGAAGTAGGGTTCCCTGTAATAACCAGAAATGCCGGAAGATAAATGGAACTATGCCGAACAGAATTGTTACACAGTCAATTTTTCCTTCAGGTAGAAAGGCCACAGATGTTCTCAAACACTTAAGAATCTACAGAGATTATTGCTCTCTAGATTTTTTTAAATAAGATTTTTAAACACAAAGCACAACAAAAGTGCTTCATAACATCCCTACACTAATCAAAGCACAGCATTTATGGTACTGAGTACTCAATCCATTTAAGTATGTAATTATGGAAAGAAATAATTGTGGTGAATAACGATTATAGAAAAGGATGTAACGGTTATTACCATGAGCACTTAATATAATACCAAACATTTGTAAGGATACAAAGAAATGGGATGGCTCACACATCACGGGTGGGAATGTAAAACAGTCCAGTGATTCTGGAGTGGGGCAGTTTCTAATGACTAAACCTGTGCATATCACACAACCCAGAAATTGCACTCACATGTGTCTATTCCAGGGGGTCCCTGAAAATCACGGAACAACCTGCACATGAGTGTGCATAGATGCCTACTGGCGATACCTTAAAACTGGAAACAACCTAAATATCCTTCACCAGGTGACTGGTTAAACAAACAGTGACACATTCATGCCACGGAATACTATTCAGCAGTAAAAAGGAATGAAATACTGATACATGCAACAACATGGGTGGATCTCGGGGGATTATGTGGAGTGAAAAAAGCCAGTATCGAAAGGTTAGTTACATAATGTGTGAATCCATGTACGTGCTATTCTTGAAATGACAGAATTACAGGGATAGAGAACAGATTCTTGGTGCCAAGGCTTGAAGAATCAGTGATAGAATTATTCTGCGTCTTGGTTTGTGGCGGTCACACAAATCTACACATGTGATAAAATTGCATGGAATTAAACACATACACATATAAGTACATATAAGGCTCGTGAAATCTAAATAAGGTCAGCGGATAGAATCAAAGTTGATTTCCTGGTTGTGATTTTGTACTATATAATGTCTATATGCAAGATGTTATATTTGAAGGAAACTGGATGAAGGGTAAACACAATCTCTGTACTATTTCATATATTTCTTTGTAGATGTGAATCTACAATTATCTCAAAATAAAAGTTTTAAATTAAATAATAATGTAAATAAGAAAATTAGGAGTTATAGG
>NW_016824162.1:307709-320749 GCF_001698545.2 Rhinopithecus bieti
ACCTAATGCTAAAATGCTTAGTTAATCAAAATAATTACTTAGGTCTTTTAAAGATTTTTATAACCTTTGCTTAAATTTAAAGAGATAATTTAGAATCAAGATAAAAAGAAATTTCAGTTGTTCTAATTTCACTTTAGTTTCTTTTAAGTTCAAGTAAAATTAAATGTAATTTATTTTAAAATAACACATGCAATTTGATTTTATTGTTCTACAATTATTTCTGTCCATTTTTTCTTTCTTGATATCTGCAACTACACATAGATACTAGACTTAGAAAATTTTGCACCTAATGCCAAGAATGATCACTTCTTGTTAATGGGATTTGATCTAAATTTGTAAACTTTCTTTATTATATTTTAAATATCTGATTTTATTGTGGATATGTGTTATGTTTAACCCTGAATAAAAAACAACCAAGAAACAAACAAGCCACCAATAAAAAAGCAGCCTCTGACCTTAAGGAGATCATTGTCCAGAATGATGACAAGCATGTAAACAAAGATTTACAAGGCAGGTCAAAGTCTTCACAAATGCACAGAGAAGGAAGAAGCTCAAGCTGCCTGAAGTCAGGAGCTAAAGAAGGCTGCCTAGGGGTGATGAAGCATTTACAATATTGTTTTTTAAAACAGTCACTCTTGGTAATTTTACAAGTTCTGGCTGGAAAATCACACCATAGTAAAAACGGTTTGAAGTCAGACTTTCCACTGTAAAATCCATTTTGGCTAGTATTCATAATTTATTGATACAACTTTGTAAAAAGTAAAAACTGTAAGTAGAAAAGCATGGATTTGAAGGCCAAAATGTGGACTTTTGTTTGTAATAAAGAATAGTTTTCATAAGCAGAACTTTACTTAAATAAGATACTTTTCAAAAATCATTTCCATGATTTCAACTACCATTTCTTTTTATCTTTGTAAAGATGCTATTAAGGCCAAACACTGCAGTATACTAGTAACCTACTGTTTTCACTTATACATACAATAAAAGAGCTTACAGATGATTAATTTTCATAATTAGTTGGCAATTTTTTTAATCATTAAATAGCAGGTATTAATTTGTCCCTTTATCTTCTTAATCTCTGAATATACAATTCATATATTTTTCCTCAGGACTTGACACCACACGAAAAGCTCTTGTAGTCACAGGGATGCATAATCTAAATCTTTCACTGAATCTATGTCTAATATTTGTACAGTTGACTGAGCATGTCTCCATCTATTTATAAGGCCTAATTGTGTAATAAGGTAATTGGCTATCATAAAATCATGTAAGTGGACATTCATCAGTCCAATCTCACCCACAGTCCTAGCTCTCCTGACCTGACACATGGTCCCTCAGCTCCCAAGTAAGTAACTAGTTTAGAAAGCTAGTTCTTCACAATCTAGACAGAAATGTGCTGGTGGAATTGATCTCGTATCTCTGTAGACATACCTTGCGTATTTTATATTATCACAGTTTGTGTTCAGGAAGGCTCTGTAGGTTGCAAATGACAATAACCATCTCAATCATGTGAAAGAAGAATGAGATGGTGAGAGTTCTTTGCAGGGGTGCTGAATGAATTACAGAATCTGGGAAATACTGCCACCACCACCACCAGCAAACGTGAAACAGTCCTTGGGGTTTTTTGTTGTTGTTAACCCAAGGACTTCCACATCAGGAATTTGTGGACCTTCCCTTTGCAACACAGCCATCAACACCTGACTACACACTTGTCTCTGTGTTTTAGTTCAAATAAAACAAATAAAACAGCCTCTAGGGAGCTGGTGCTTGTGCAGTGAATACCCAGGGTGGAGTATGAGTTCTGTAGGAGAAGACTGAGAAGAATACATCAATATATTGTGATGCCATTAATATTGCTGATTCCATTGATTTCCCTTTTTTCACTGAATTGCATATTGGAATGTTGACTAGACACAGCCATTGCTTATAAACTGTAGCACTGGCAATGCCAGGTTTGGTTTCACAGTTCTTCTCAAGTGTCCGCAATAACACATCACACATGTGAGTAGTTAATGCCATTTTTTATAACAATGAAAATATGGTTTGAAGCACTTTCACAAGTTAATAATCCACAAGCAACATATAATTGCAAAATTGTCCACATACTACATAAAAGAAATGTCATTTTTGAAAACCAGATGTGATGACATTTGTGGAGTATTTAACTCAGAATACGTGTCACATGGCTGAGCAATGTTTATTAAAACCTCATGTTGTATCTCCTGATTGTACATGTAAATGTGTTTTTATGGGTTTTGGAACATATGTGCTTCTGTTTTTTTGTGGTTCTGAAAATGAGTAGAACAGGGTGGGAAGGAAAACCGAGACCTGTCTCACCCTGTAGTGACAGGTTGCAAAACCACATTTTACACAGATTTTGTGACAGAAAGTTGCCATGTTTGTTCATTAAGAAACAATATTTGAATTTCATCATGACAAGCAACTACTGTCTCTCAGTAGAAATTCAGTAACAACTTGCCATTGAGGGGTGGAGAACTGGAAATTAAGCCAAGATGCTGAGGTACTCTGTGATGTTGAGGAAATTACTCTGTCTCTCTGAGTTTTACTTTCTTTGTCAGTAGGAAATGAAATTGCATATGAGGCGACTAAGACTCTACTGTATGACAAATGATTCACTTACATTATGTCTAAGCCTCAGAACAAAATTCAACCATCCCCAAATGTTTAACAACCGGCAGATAGAATTTAAAACCAAATTCTAACAGCCTCTTATCTTCTATGTGCTCTCAGTATACACACCCCTACTCATCCCTAAGAAACTCACAAAGGATCCAGGCCCAATGCACCCTCAAGAACAAGCCTGTGTCACCTGGATGTCCACATCTCCATGGCCTGGCACCTCCGCTGTTACTTCCTGGCTATCCCCTCACTTCTTCATCTCCCTGGGTCTCACAGGCTCTGCGAGTCCTCAGTCCCTACTCCTCTGAGAATGTGCCTTATCCAAGGCACTTTTCCCAGGACTTCCAAAGCTGCAAAGCTTTTGCAATAACCCCAGGCATTAAATACTCAAGCATCTCCTTCTGCCTGCTACCATCTACACTGCCAGCAAATTATCCTCTAGAGTTACTTTTTGGAGTTAGAGTAAATATTTCTCTTTCCCTCTTGCAGTGGCAGTACCCAAAGAACATACAGAAAACCCTTAGCAAGAGCTATATAATGCCCAACTCAACATGACCCTTGTCTTCCTCTCCAGCCTTATCTCCAGCAAATTCCTTGTTCCTAGAAACTCAGGTTCTAACAGTAGTGAGCAGCCCATAGGCAGCTTCATACCTCTTTGCCTTGTGTAATCTTGCTCTCTCTCCAGCTCCATTCCAACAGGGTTGAAAATGTGCTTCCTCCATGAAGACTGAGAGGATCTGTGCAGCAGAGTTCATCTTTGTGTCCTCTGTACCCTATGGTTTGTCCAAACACATTCTGCTATTGCCAAATCAAGTTCATAGTTTTGCCTTGTTTTGTTTTAATTGGGATCTTCTATACTAGTCTGCTCCTCAGAGGTGCAGCCAATGTTTAAATTCCTTTAGACATCTTTGCCACTTAGCAGAGTGTCTGGCCCACAACTGACATTCAACGAACAATTGTTAGTGAATGAGTGAGTGAAAAATGAAAAAACAAATTACAGTCTTCAAAGGAACATGGTAGCAAGGGATCACCACAGGGACCTTCATGGATTGAGCTGAGGGTTGCCCTTGAGAATGGCATCGAGCTCTCCAGCCATCACTAGTGTGACAAGTAACATAAGAGGTAAGAGTGCGTGAAGAAATGCAGAGAGCATGACCAAGTTCCAAATAATGGCAGCTGCTGGCCTTTCTCATGAGAGCATCGGAGAGCTGAGACACATTAGGCAATGGCCGCTGCTAGGAGCCAAGGGAACCACCAATGGCAGACGCACTAGTGATGCTGGTTCGGGAAGGGCTGTAATTCCAAGGGCCACTGGGCGGAAGATGATGACAGGCTTCCTGCTGCCAGCTCGCATCAGGAGAGCGTCCACCCATCGGGAGGCATCATACACAGGTCATCCAGGACTGTCATCTCTGCCAGAAAACCACGACCCTCTCCCTCCCACACGGCATCCTCTTTGCTATTCCAGTGGGCAGAGCAGAGATTGTTTTCAGTACATTCTCCTGAAAGAGAGAGAAAGCCATTTTCCCCCACAGAAAGCCAGGGAGCAAGAAGATCTCAGTGAGCTTTCAGCCAGCGACTGGAAACTTGAACTGAAACCCAATCTTCACATTTTGGTTGAGGGCAAGGGGCAGGGAAAGGGGTTAGAGCTAGAAACACGATAACAAGAACTGATGTCACGTGAAATCTAGTGAGAGAAGTGTTCAGTAAAAACCAATACAAATACAAAAAAAAAAAAAAAAAGAGAGAGAGGAATTTCAAACCAAAATGAGGGATTAATGATTCTTTTATTGCTGGAAAGAACTGAGTTCTTCCAATTTCTCATTGTGAGAAAGGAACTATGTGCCTGATGCTGAAAGTCCAGCAAACCATTTAAATTGCTGAGTTTTCCAGGTAATGGGGTATTTCTTTTGTAAAAGCTAATATTTCCTAAATTTTCATGTTTTCTTCCTCTGTTGCACCTATAGCATATGAAATTCAAACAAGTCACCTAGATTAAAATATTTTAACCAGCACAATTCTAACCAACACAATTGTTAGATTTCTCAGCCACAAATAGATTAGAAATCACAAGTGTTTAAAAGGTTATGATTGACTTGCTCACCTGGCAGATTATGAAAAGGAAAGAAAAATGTTAAAAGTTAGTGAACGCATAGCCACCTAGATTAGAATCAATGTAGAGGTGAATACACCTGCACGTCAGTAGCTTCTCAGGGGTCTCCACAGATAGCCCCATCTATCAGTGAATGCCAAGAAAGACAACTGTCCTTGGCTCCATCATGCCCTTTAGATAGCAGCTTATACATCAAATTTTCAGAAAATCCTTCCTCGATGGCTTTGCTTGAAGCATCCCCAGGTCCTCATTCTGTTTCTAAGCCCCCATTGTTTCCTTCCCGGAGCCTATCACAGTTCACAGTCATGTTCTTCATGACTCTTCTGTGTTCCACATTTTCCTACCTCCTGCACACGTGGCACGTGGCTGTGTCCTTCTTGTTCATGGTTGGCTGCCCATCCAAGCTCTGTGCTTGTCACATGGAAGGTGCTTGATAAATAAATGTTGGATGAATAAAGAAATGTCACAGGGAAGCATTTACATTCCCTGATTACAATACATCACTTTAGGAATACTCATTTCAATCTACGAATGTGCCACAGAAAGATAGGTACAAGGACATTAATTTCTCAGAGGGACAGGAAAGTTGGAAGAAGGTAACCAACATTGATTGAGCAACTGTCATGTACTAAGAGCTTTAATTTTCACAATAATATAGTAAAATAGGGGTGATTAGGTCTCACCTCACTGAAGAAGAAACTGAGGTTGAGTAACTTTCCAGTTTTATGCAATTAGTGGTAAGCTGAGCTGAAGCCTGAGCTCTACATGCCATGACTTGGATGGGTAAGCTTCAATTACCCTCGCTTAAAGGGTAGCTCATGTGTTGTCAGGGATGCTCGATGGGCCAGAACCAAGGATTGGGTTCCAAAGAGAATAATTAGGATTGGAGCAAAACCTTGTAGATTGGGGCTGAGTCAAGAGTGAGCATCAAAACAGAGAGACCAGGTTCAAAGAGCAGACGTGGAATCATAAAAAGATAGAATCAAAAGACAAGAGTCCCATAAAAACAGGATCTGAGTCAGTCTTCAGCCCACTTCAATCTGTCTTCCACCCCCAAACTTTCCCCAAACAGCACTCACTAAGGTCACCAATGACTTCAACATCATCAAATCAAATTGGTAATACTTTGTCTTTCTCTTGCATGGCTTCTCAGCAGCCTTGGCATTCTGAGCACTTCCGCCTTTATGAATCATTGTTTACCTTGGGCTTCCCCGTCTTCCTCTTACCTATCTGTCTACTTCATCTCAATCTCATTTGCCACTTCATCCTCCTCCACCTCACTCATAAATGTGGGATTTTCTAGGATCAATGTGAGACTTCCTCTTTCTCTTTCTCTCCATCTCTCTCTTCTCCCCTGCACCCCTCCCCTCAAAACTCTTTCATTCCCATGACTTTAAATATTATTGACAGATTGATGAATTTTAAATTTTATTTCCCATCCTACACTACACCTCTGAGCTTCAGACTTGATTTTCTCACTCCCTACTTGGCACTGCTTCTTGCATATTTCCAGAGAAGCTCAAATTTAATGATTTCCAATACAAACTCATTATCTTGATCCTCATTTTCTTCAGTAGTCCCAACTTGAGAATGAGCACCCACTTGAGCCAGCCAGAAATGCAGTATGCATTCTCATTATCTTCCTCTCCCTCAATCCTCAGATGTAAACCTATCCATTTAAAACTTCTAAGCATCTCTAGACTTTGCCCATATCTCTTTCTCTCTAGCCACCATCCTGATTAAAGAAACTATCTGTTTTGTTTTTGTTTTAGTTTTTTTTCCAGCAGAACCACCCCTGACTAGCCTCTCCACCTTCACTCTTGGGCCCCTCCAGTTCATTCTCTATGATGTCAGGACATCTTTTTGAAATATAAATCTGATTACATGATCCCACTAAATATAGAATAAAACTTCAAGTTTTAACATGGTCTATGTGTCCCTCCCTGCATGATCGACTTCTGCCTTGACCACTGCTCAATACATGAGACTGAGGAGTGACAGGCAGGGCCCCAGCTCCAGGGTTGGTGAATTATCCACGCCTGAACCATCAGAACACTCTGCCATGGAGACAGACACCACATCCAAGCCAGACCGATGGGACTCGAGCTCAGTTCTTTGCGCTGAGTGGGAAAGAGAATTTCTCCTTCTCCTTTCCTCTGCTGAGTGGGTAGGAAGCTCATGTGTGATGGTGCCACCCTCTTGCCCACACAGTATGAAAATGGAGCCAACACACAGGAAGGCAGTGGGGGCAGGTGGAACGATGCCAGTGGATGTAGCTCAGTGCTAGCACCATTGAGCTTCCAGGGCAGGGCCACAGACTTTCTCTGTAAGGGCCAACTAGTAAATCTTCTAGACTGTGTGGGCCATGAAGTCTCTGTAGTGATTCCTCAACTCTGTTATCCTAGCGTGAAAGCAGTACAGTGTGTAAACAAAAGGGCATAGCTATGTGCAATAAAACTCTGTTTATGGACCCTGGCATTTGAATTTTCACATGCTCTGAAAGACTGTTCTTCTGTTGATTTTTTCCCCCAGCCATTGAAGAGGTATAGGAACCATCCTTAGCTGGCTGGCCCTCCATCAGGCAGAGGCCAGATTTGGCTCACAGGCTGTCACAAGCTGCACCTGCCTCTCACTCTGGGCTTTTAGAAATGGAGCCTGTAAATTCTCTCTCTCTCTCTTTTTTTTTTTTTTTTTTTTTTTTTTTTTTTGGCTTAAGCCAATTCTGGATATTTTGTTTTTCTGTCACTTGTAAGTGAAAGAGTCCTGAACTTCTTATTCTTCATGTTTAGTATCTGGGATTTAGTTTCTCTCTTTTCTTTGCTTAAACAGCTAAGAAATCTAAAACAAACAAACAAAAACAAATAGAAATGAATGCTTAAGCAATCTTTTCACATTTGCTAAGATTTAAAAAAAAAGTTGAATAATACCTTAGCTGGTAAACTGTGGCGAAGCTGGGACTGAATGCATGTTTCAACACTAAACGAACAATTCATACATAAACACCAAAACAGTTAGTTATAAATTTACTAACTTAAAATCCAGAAATGTGATAAAAAGAATTTATTTTAAAATGCCATATTTGTGATTGACACTTTCAGCTTGAACACCCATAAATGGAAACTATATTAGACTTTACTAGTAATATTTTTGTCATTGCCTTAGGTGGAATTTATTACCAGTGCAGAATACATAGTTAAAAGTGATTTCAACAATACTTTCATTCATTTACCCCAAATTCAAGTTGTCTGTGTCAACTCTCCATTTATCTCTCTTTCTGTCCATTACCTCTTTTTTGGTCATTACGTTGGTTTGAGGTATTTTAAAAACTGATCTTTTGGTTTAAAGTAGCAACAAAGGAAAATGAACAAATAATTCTGATAAATTTATCTCTATACCAATAATTAACTTAATACACCTACAATATTGAAACACACGCTTAAAATTACTTTTAAGAAAAGAAAATTAATTTTTGTTGCCACAATGCACACCCCGAAGTGGATTCAGATGTGCAAACTCGTAATGAAAGGAGATTTAGATCATGTACTGAAAAGTTAGCAGAGCATTAACTTTAGTATTTGGACTACTCCTATAAAATAGCTTTAATAGTACACTCAGTGGGCCCAGGGATACATTTTTGTGGATCCTAAAATTTTTTCCATATTGGTCTCAAAAATTTAGAAAGTTACCAGCAAGGAATATGTCCAGTTTCATCTTGACCTCACCAGCATTATATAAACATATATTATATATGTAATATGTTTACGTATTTATTTATATATATTACTAAAAAGTAATTTAAGTTTCCTCTTCTCTGATTCCTAAGAAAGAAAAATATTTTTAATCTCTATTTGTTTTACTCCTGTTTGAGTTAAACGTTCACATTTTATGCCCATTTTTTAATATGATTATTATTATTTGAGACAGAATCTCACTCTGTCACCCAGATTGGAGTGCAGTGGTGCAATCTCAGCTCACTGCAGCCTCCACATCCTGAACTCAAACCATCCATCTTCCATGTCAGCATCTCAAGTATCTGGGACCACGGGTGCCAACCACCATGCCTAGCTAATTTTTTTGCATTTTTTGGTTTCACTATGTTGCCCAGGCTGGTCTTGAAGTCCTGAGCTCAGGCAATCCATCTGCCTCGGCCTCCCAAAGTGCTGGCATTACAGATGTGAGCCCCCATGCCCAGCCTCGTGTCCATTTATTTTGAGGCCTTTTGCTTCACTCTTCTCTGTCGTTTATAATTTGGTTTCGATTATTCTCTAGTTGTCATTCTCTGCTATCTTTTTCCATCATAGCTTTTTAAAATATATGAATTATGCTCCATTTACTTTTATATTTTTTATATTAGATAGGTGTTAAATATCTTTTTAATACCACATTTACTTTAAGCCCTCTCAAATAGATTACTGTAACTTATATACCTAACAAATAAAAAATATTAAGACTCCAATTGGGTTGGTAATTAACGTTGTATTATGTGTGCACTTTTTCTAATCTCTATTAGTTTAATTGTAAATTCTGACACATATGTGATTTTTATTTCAACTACAACTAAACATTTTAAGTAATTTAATTAGCTTTTTTATGAGAAGTAGGCAGTGCAATTTCATTAACATTTAGTCTCCCCATGGTTTTCCGAGAAGTCTGAAAAAGTGCCCCCATCCCCACCCAAGAAGAGAAATCGGTATCCAATTTTAATTTGTTAATTAATACTATGGTTTCAATCTTAAATATCATGTAGGCAAGAGATACATGCTTCTCGTAAATTCTAGGTGACTTGTATTCTTTATCAATCAAATATACTTGACTCCAAAGGGATATCCACTAAGAATTAACTTTCTGTTGTTTCATTTCATGCAGGTTTAGGCATGGCAAGGAAATGGCAGGGCACACACCCTCCTGAGGAACACCACGGTTATCCATCCAAACCCACTTCCAGATCTCACCTAAAGAGAAACTAGTCAAGGCCCGAAACACTGAAGAAAAGCATCACTATGCTAAATTTTTAGAGTCTGATGAGATAAAACACTGTTTAGAGAAATGTGTCACCACCTTCTTTTTTAACTAGTGGTGAATGGATAAACAAAAGGTTGTTTATAGCCACACAATGGAGTACTATGCAGCAGGAAAAAGAAACAAACTACCGATCAATGCAGAAACATGGAGGGAAATTATTGAGCTGAGTGACAAAAGCCAAACACAAAATGCTTCATAATGAATGATTCTTTTTGAAATCTAAATTCTTTTTCAACTTATAAAAAATGCAAACTATTCTTTGGTGACATCAGATAGATCAGTAGTTGTGTGAGGCCACGGGCAGAGGCAGAGGGTTTTGCAAAGTAGCATGGCAACCTCTCGAGGTGATGGAAGCATCCTGTGCCTTGATTGTAGCAGTGCTCATGGTGTCACAGCACATTGAATGGACACCCTAAATAGTGCAGCTTTTTGCTTGTAAACTATGCCTCCATTAAGTTGAAGATAAATGGCTAATGAGTACATGAACAAAGCTTGATGCCATTAGACAATAAGGAAATGCAAAAACAAGATAAAACCATTTCATGCCTGAATTTTATTGCATAGAAATTTATCTTAATATTAAAGGTGTAGATCTTTTAAAAAGAATATAAATAAAAAAATTAAAATTAGAAACAAAACACTCAGAAATTCTACTTGCAAATGTGTGAAATCATATTACAGGTTATTCAGTTAGCATTGTATGGAAATACTCTAAGTGTCCTTCAGCAGGAAGCCAGGTAAATAAATTAGCTTCAACTTAATGGAGGTATAGTTACATACAATAAGCCGGATCTATTTAGAGTGTCCTACATAGATAGATAGATAGATAGATAGATAGATAGATAGATAGATAATAGATAGGCAGAGAGAGAATGTGTGTGTGTGTGTGTGTGAGAGAGAGAGAGAAAGAAAAAGAAAGAAGAAAGAAAGAATGAGAGAGAGAGAAGGAAGGAAGGAAGGAAGGAAGGAAGGAAGGAAGGAAGGAAGGAAGGAAGGAAGGAAGAAAAAATATACTAGGCAACAAATAATAAGTAACACTTAAGTATTGACATGGAAAGAGCTCCAGGATATATTATTACACATTTTTTTAAGTGCAGAAAGAACACTGTATATATAGAGACTATCTCTGGTTTGAATGTCCTCTCCAAAACTCATGCTGAAACTTGATTTCCAATGTGGCAGTATTAAGAGGTTAATAGATTAGATTAACGAATCAATGTGTTATAATGAGAGCGAGGCTTGTGGTTTGTAAGAAGAAGAGGAATCTGAGCTAGCATATTATGTAGCACGCTCAGCCCCCTTACCATGAGATGCCCTGCGCTACCTGGGGACTCTGCAGAGGGCGCTACCTGGGGACTCTGCAGAGGGCCCCACCAGCAAGAAGGCTCTCAGCAGATCTCAGCAGATGCAGTTCCCCAACCCGGTACTTCCAAGCCTCCATAAATGTAAGAAATAAATTCCTTTTCTTTGTAGTTACTCAGTTTCAGGTATGCTGTTATAAGCAACAGAAAGCAAACTAAAACTCCCAAGGAGCTGATGAGCATGATCATCTCTAGTGGTGGCTGGAGATGGGATGGGGCTTTTCACTGTACAGTTTTAAAACTAATTTTGAACGAATGAATTAAGTATTCAAAATTTAAATGAAATTAAATTAATAAAACGTGTGGACATAAACAAGAGCAGGTGACTTTTCTCAAAGGTCCATCTCATTCACCGTTTCTAAGGCAAGCCTTGGTAGTGATGCTTGCCAGCCACCCTGTTCCCTTCCTCCTCCTTCCTGGCACCCTTAGACACTCTGCTTTGATGCCCACCCCTTCAGTACCCTCACTTCCCATTGTAGTTGCCTGAAGGATAAGCACTATCCCGCCATCCTCCTTCCACAGACACCTTTCAGATCCCTGGCAGAGCAAACTTTTCACTTGATATCTGCCTAGGAAATATGTGAAAAAAAGAGACATAAATGGGAAGGCAATGTGAAGACTTAATAATATAAGGAGGTACAGAAAATATTGTGAAGATATCAATACTTCCTAACTATGCCCATAGATTATTAAAATTCCAACTAAAACCCCACTCAGATCAGACTCTTTCCTCATCACTCCCATGAATCTTTTCCTTGATAAGAACACCAGGGATATTCTATTTGCTGGAATCCGCTGACTTATCTGCAGCTTTGGGTAAGGCTGATTAATGGTTGCTCTTCCCCTTGCTCTAGGACAATCACATCCCTCCCTTTTGGTGCCTCTGCTCCTTCCTCGTCTCCTGGGTCTCTTCCCCTTGCAGGACCCAGGGCTCAAGACTCAATCTCTTCTCCTTGCCCTTTATATTCTCTTCTAATCTCTTTATGATCTGGCTTAATCTCAAGACTTTAAATAGCAACCGTATATTGAAGATCCCGATTTTTATCTCTTGCCTAGACCTCTCTCCTGAAAACCAAGCTATATATTCAACCTTTAGCTCAATACCTCCATTTGAAAGTCCAAAAACTACCTCAAACACAGGAGACTCTGGGGTTTTCTCCTTCCCTCTCCTCCCTCTCTGTTTTTCATCTCAGTGAAGTCTCATCACCAAGTTGCTGATCAAAACCTTGGAGTCACCCTTGGTTTGTCTGTCCCTCACACCCCAGATGTGATCTGTCAAGAATTCATGTCAGCTGTTTCTCCAAAGTACAAGCAGAATCCAATCACACCTCTCTGCCTGCTCCACAGCTGCAAGCCAGTCCTGTGTCTCACCTGAACTATTGCAGCAGCCTCTTATCTGCCTTCCTTTCCTTTTGGACACAGCTGGAAGAAGGATCCCACTAAGACCAACTTGACAATGCCTGACACTTGTCTGTTACAGTCTTCCAATTTTTTCTCATCTATTTTTCATTTGTTTGTTTTTTGAGACAGGGTCTTAGCTCTGTCAGGCTGGAGTGCAGTGGCATGATCATGTCTCACTGCAACCTTGGCCTCTGGGGCTCAAGCGATCCTCCTGCCTCAGCCCCCAGTGTAACTGGGATTTCAGGAATGTGCCATCACACCTGGCTACTTTTTTAAATTTTTGTAGAAACAGGGTGTCGCTATGTTACCCAGGCAGGTCTCAACTTCCTGGGCTCAAGTGATCCTCCAGCCTCAGTTTCTCGAAGTTCTGGGATTACAGGGGTAAACCACTGCTGTTCCCAGCCTCCATCTATTTTTTAATAGAAGCTGAAAACATTACAATAGCCTACCAAGGCCCTACAAGACCCCTTCCCTACATCATCCCCTTCTTCGCCCCCCCCCCC